>NW_022995380.1:5645077-5948179 GCF_004354385.1 Drosophila innubila
ATAGAGGTACTCCAAAAAAAATTATATGGAGAGTACTTAAAAAACTAATTAAAAAAAAAACATGTACATAAAAAAGGAAATATGGAAAAAAGAGGCAAAAGATAAAAGGAAAACAAAAGGAAAAAAAATAGAAATTAACCATGATCGCCAAAGAAAAAACACCAACAACACAAATAATAACCATCCACACAAACTCATCCATTTGCTATGCAAACGCTGTTATTAATCGCCCTCTAATAACTCAGTGATCGGAGATATCAAGACAGTTTTATTGTCAATATGTTGATATCTCTGGTCGATTGAAGATTTACACACATGTACCCATGACCTGGTGTAACATACATTTCGTACATTATTCTACAAACCAAATCACACAAGTGGCGCGAGCCCCATAAAGGATCGCGCTCCTGAACGTCGTCGACCTGCGTAATAACAATATCTTTTTTTCTTTTGTCTATTTTCTTTCACGTTAAAACAAATAAAAACCAAACCAAAACTCAATAATGTGCTTGCTCCACTCATCGATATATCCTTAAAAATCAATAAAAAATTATACAAATTATGAAATTGTATAAATTTTGAAATCCTGTCGAACCGAAACCAATTAAATTGAACCGTTCACCAAAAACAACGCAAAATATATAAATAAAAAAATTGGGACAATAGCCGCGTTCAAAATGGCATTCAGCGCCGAAATCCAAGCCACTAGGCCCAAGAGCGAATCTAGCAACAACAACAACAACCAACAACAAGACCAAACCAAGAGCAACAACAACAAGAAGAGAACCAACTGCGATTACAGTAACGGTACCAGCACGAGCAACAACCACACCGAGTGCCGAAAATCTCAGAGATATAATATTGATGATCCAGGAGCCAGCACGGGTTCAGGCAACAACATACGCGGATCAGGAGAAAGACGTAACAACCTCTGGCGAGAGAATCTACTCGTCCAATTGCAACTGCTCGCGGATGAGAACAGAGCAAACAGCGCCTACGAAGGATTTGCCACAGTCGACACCGACTACAACGTCAACAACAATACCAATCGTTATAAATACGCATCCGAATCCAAGAATAATATTGATCAAGGTGCCCACGCACAGCAACAGCAGCAACAACAGCAACAACAACAACAAGAGCAACAGGCCAGAGCCAACGGCGCCTCGTACTCGTCTGATAAGAATACCCTTTTTACCAGGGTCGGTACCAACACCGTCTTCAGTGAAACGTGCTTTGCCTACAGCGAGCTCTTTAGTAAGCTTTACAACTTCGGGGACAGCATCCCGTATCGCGACGCAAACCTTGTCAGCGACTGGGATAATATACCCACCAGAGAAGTGCTCGAGCAGCTCATACTCTTTGTTAAATCAAGTCACAAGCGGACAGGCTATAGGTCCACCGACTTTGTCAAAGACAGCGGAGACAACGGTGACGCAAACGGTACAGGTTTCGAGCATGCCCAAGACATTGGCGTCAATGGCTGGTATACAGCTGACAGGTGTAGATATGGAGTCCCACCAGGATATGAGTGGAGCAATGCCTACTGCTACAGTTGAAGAGATAGATGTTCCGGTGTTCATTGATGGTGAGTACTGTGTTTATGTGTGTAATTCGTACCCAGCACTCTCTCATTACTGTTCAAAAACATATCGATTACTCGTATATCGAATCATTGCCAAAAAAAGAAAAACAATCAGTTAGAGAAAGAGTCGGATAGCAGGCATTGAGCTACGTCCACTTGCCTTTCTCGAGGCATGTTGAACGTGGCTCTGCCCATGACATCGAGGTACATTACCACGAGTTGATGAAGTGGAAGATCACAGTGCAATGACCCATTGAAGAAATGTGCGCAGTCAACTGAGTTAAAGATCTATGCATTACATCAGATCAGTTGTGGTCGAAGGTCCCCCTATTCACCTTCCTCCACAACTCTTTTGACTGCAATGACCGATCTGGTTTCACATTCATTTAGAATCTCAATTTTACTACCAGTTTTTAAATAATTATTAGAATGTTGTTATAATTTTACTTTTGAGGGTTCAATGTCTTTTAACAAAAGCAAATTCCACAGAATTTCATCTCTCAATATAGGAAGCATATAGTAAATATTTTAAAGTCTTGAATCATCAAGAGAACTGTTGTCACTTTTTTTTTTAAATATAAAGTGGGGGAAAAAAAATAAACCTGTTGCCGGTTTTTTCCTTTTGCTTAAATCAATCTAGTAGTCTCTTTTCTTTTGATTGAAATATTAAAAATATATATATTTTAAAATGTACTCTTTAGTATAATCTCAAATGTAGGAGAGGTTCGATGCATTAAAGTTTATATTTTTTGAGTCCATATGATATGACTCAACATATTTAAAGTCGTCTCCTTATCATATGCCTTATTTTAATTTATTTCGAATTTTTGAAAACGTATAGTTGTCAGTCAATGTTGTAATTCGGAAAACTGTTTAAGAGGCTGCCCTATTTATATGACAGATTGCAATATAATTCGCCCTTGTCGCAGATATTAAATATTCTGCAAATTTATTAGTCATTAATTGGCAAATAATTTTTATACATATTCCCCCTCCTCCCTCTTTTCGGTATGCTTTTCACTTTCGGTTTTGAATTAAGTATAAGCGCAGTCTACGCGCTTTTCAAATATATGAGTCATGCCATTTTCTGGCGATAACAACAATGGCTCTTCTAACTGCGTAGTTTGTAATAACAATGGACAATGCACATATAAATGCATTATTATGGATACATACAGTATACATATATAATTTTTTTTCCACTTAAGAATATTTATATTTCTATGGTTAAAGATGACAAGCATCTATGTTACCAAAATCTGTATATGTACATATTTATATACATATATGTATATGTACATGCATCGGTCTGCATAGACATTTGCCAAAACATATACAAATATTTATGTATATGCATGTATTTCAAATAATTTAAAATTCACCTTAGCTAATAGAGCATTTTCGTTTCAGTTGATATGATTCATGTAGGGGTGAAAAAATTCTTGAAACAGTTCAGAAATTTACAATGTCACACCACATATTGTTTTTATATAAACATGCATACATAAATTTATTTCCCTTATGTCTTATTTTGCAATACATGCACATTTAAATGGCTGTACAAATCGTGTAAACTCCACCCCCAACAGCCCATTTCATACTCAATCTTTATCAGTTTTGTTGTTGTCAAGAAATCGTTTACCTTTAATGGGCATGTCCCATTGTGCAGTTTTACTTACAAATTTGTATAGAAGAACTTTATACATAAAAAAAATATATATAATTCAAATGCATATTTATGTTCATTATTATAATATAATGTTTAACATACATATATTGATAGTCTTTGTCTAAATACATCGACGTATGAATACGTGCGTATGTATAATAAACATGTGCATATTACACATACGTAACAGCAAAAATGCAGTTTTTTTTACAAATACGCATAATTTTTAATTAGATATGTATTAAAACTGTATAAATATTTATTTGTAGTTAGATTTGTTTGCCACACGTGTTCAAACATGTGAAATTGGCATTGATTTTTGATAGTTTTTCAATCCTTTGCCCAATTGTTGTGAAATTCGATTAGCATGATCTGCAGAATTTGAGAGAGCGGCATGTAAAGAGAGCGCAAAGCCCTTGTTTTTTTCACCACTGTTGGAGTACGTGAGCGCGCTTTCTCACTCTCTGTATCTCTCTCTCACTCTGCCCCTTTTGGGGTATCCAAGACAGATACCAGCTACCTATCTCTTTTCCCCCAACTAAAGAGAGACAGCTGACTGGTGCCGGCCGGTTTTGGCGCTCTCACAGATACATTTATATGGATGCACGTACATATGTACACATGTATATACACACATAGAGAATTAAACATTGCGTATACGCAAAGTGCAACCAACAAACAGCAGTGTAAATATTCAATATTTATGCAATTATTTGATATATAGTACACTTTTTTTTATTTATATTTTAGTTTGAGTCATTAGGCCCACAAATTAGAAAAAAAGCACAAATAGTTAATTGCTTTGTTTATAATTCTTAGTGCATGTAAAAACACATGTATGCAACTAACTCCACAGATGAATATACATTCATATATACAGACAAAAATGAAACAAAGCATTTGGTTAATTCGCGAACTTTCGCTGCTCTGATGAAATTCTAAATGCTTCTGTATTGGTGCATTAAATGTCTCAAAACTAAAGTTATTGGTTAATAACATCTTCAGCCTATGCTCATGTCCAACAATGTTGTGTATGTAATTGTCGAAGAACAATTCCCAATCAGACACACATGTGCAAGAGCGAGACAACAATAGTTGTATTAAACACTTGTTGGCTCTCCCAACTGTTGTTAGTGTAGGGCAGGTTGCGCATAAGTATTAGTGTTGCTGTTGCTGTTGCTGCTCGTCTGCTCTCTCGCTCTCGCGATCTTTTAGCCACCACACAGCCGGTAAACAGTGTGTGTTGCGATTTGCACCACTTCAGTTTTCGTTTGTATCTTGAGCCGTGAAGAGCGTTTTGAACGACGTCGCTACCGTAGTGTTGCCAAAAGGTAAATATAAATTTACCAAAATAATATATTTTATTCGATTTAAATTATTTTCTCGGAAATTTAACAAGTTACATGTCGAAGAGATTTAATTTATTTTTGAACAGAAATATATTAAATTGTATTTTGGTGTCAGATTTATCATTTTTATATCTATATTGCCAAATAACACAAATGTACCAAAATAATATGTTTTATTCGATTTAAATTATTTTCTCGGAAATTTAATTTATTTTTGAACAGAAAAATATTAAATAGTATTTTGTTGGCAGATTTACCATTTTATTATCTATTGTTGCAGAGTGATTCATGCACTTTAAATGACCACAGTTCAAAATAACGTTTAACTATTTCAAATTTTAGTGACCGGCGAGCTACCAAACACATATATATTGTATGTGAATATTATATGGACATGTATTGACTAGTTTAAAGATTCTGCAATAAAATTCAAAGAATCTAAAACAAAACAAATGTTAAACGTTTAGCAATCAGTTCATCCCCCATTCTGAGTAATATGACCTACAGGTCGAGGTACCAAACACATAATATCTTTGTATGTGAATATTATATTGACTAGTTTATAGATTCTGCAATAAAATGCAAAGAGCCTAAAACAAAACAAATGTTAAACGTTTAGCAATCAGTTCATCCCCCATTCTGACTAATATGACCTACAGCAAGAGCTGCGCGAAGCAGACATGAACGATCATGTTCGTTTGTGGCGTACGTCAGAAGTCTCTGTTCATATGATTGTGTAGCACGCGCGATTCTCTTTCCCTGCTTATTTCTCACTCTCCCTCTCTCAATTCTCTCTCTCTCTCTTTCTCTCTCTCTCTTTAAACCGGCTGATATTCAGTTGTGACTAGCGATTTATTTACAATTTGAAAGAATTTATTATTTTTATATCTAATTATATAGGTAAACTTATTAAATTAGCTTACATTTTCATTAACAATTTTTTTTATTTATTATTATTGCATCTTTTAATGCCAATTGATATTTTGTTTTCGTTTTTCTGCTTGAATTTCACAACAAATTTGAGCAAGCGAGATAGCGAGTGAGTCAACAGGCAGTGTACAACTAGATATCTCACTCACTCATATAATGTGGTCACTTAAAAGTATGCAACAGATTTTTGTGAATGAATAAAAGCTAATCGATCAGGTGCATACTTTGCAATACTTAGAACAAATTAAAAATGAATGTGAATGAAATGAAATTTTAAATTTATGAATTTATTTTAGCTGGTCATTACAACAACATTCGGAAATTTGAATCATTAAATCAATTTAGAAACACAGACACACACATACGTACATGCACTTTAAGTATTTTCGTTTGTATTAACAATATTTTGTATTTTCCGTAGAATACCTGCAAAACATAGAAGCATCGTCATCAACGAGCAGCAGCAACAAAAGTGAGGAGAACGGAAAAGAGATTTGTAGTGAGACGGATATATTTGACTTTGACTTTGATATAAACTTGATTGCCGAGGATCTCATTGAGCGGAAGGAAATGGATCAGTGCAGTCAGAACATGGATATCATTTACAGCGACAACATCAACAACGACTTAGACATGGATGAACTACAGTTTTCACAACTACTGGATGAGGGAGGAGAGGAGGCAATTGACGTTGGCACAATGGGCAACGGCATCGATATTAATCCTCAAATGGATTCCGATTTGAGCAATCTTTTGATCGGCGAGCAGAATCCTATGCTTAGTAACTATTCGCAGGGCTCCTTGCTATCATCAAGCCAAACCAAATTCATTAACGAGCTGCCAATGCTGGCCGACGAGAATAGCATGGAAACCAACTACTACGGCTCCAGTCAGGCTTCCCTTGGCTTCGGCATCAGTCTGTTGGATCTGCCTAGCGAAGGTGTTGGTCTCGTCTGCCAGGACGTCTCATCCACTTCCTGTGTGGGCGTCAAGCGCACAGCTTCCATGGCTGGTCTCGTTCCCATTGCCGAATCGATGCCACAGAAACGTAACAACCTCATGCTCAACATCAACAAATCGCTGATTTACCAACCAGATAACATCAACACTCCTGAGATAATCGAACAGGTTCTCAATCTGGATGAGGTAAGTTACGCTAGCATTACTCTGAACTCATTGAGTCCATCACTAACTGTCCTCTTTTTTCGGTCCACAGCAAAACTCAGCGACCAACATCGCCACTCAAGACAGCATCTATGAGGATCTTCGTAGCACAGAAGAGAACACCGCCTTCACCGTATTCCAAGATTTCTCAGCGCCAAATACACCCTATAGCGCCTATTCAGTCAGTACCAGCACATCAACCTCCAACGCACCCACCTGCCACACCGGCTTTGGTGGCCTCATCACCGCACCAGGTTCACCCGCATTGTCGACAGCCAGCACATCTCAGTTCAGTGCCTCAGCAACTAGCAGCAGCGGAACCAAGCGCAAGCGCGGTCGTCCAGCCAAGGAGCACGCTGACGGACCCGATCCGGAGCTGATGTCGCAGATGACAGGGGAGGAGCTTAAGCAGTATCAGGATCGTATTAAGAACAACGAAGCGAGTCGCGTTTCGCGCCGGAAGACCAAGAACCGTGAGGATGCTGAAAAACTAGAGGAGGACGAACTGTTGGCCAAATTTAAAGAGCTTAGTGCCATTCTACAGAGGATATCGGGTGACAGGAAGCTACTTGAAGATCATCTCATGCAAAAACACCACCGAAATAGCACTTATGTCAAGCCCGAGCCGGAGCACTAAGATTCTCAATAGCCATGCCATAGTCAAACTGTCGTACCTCTTTTATGTCGCATATTGCGACACATTACTGTAGTTGTTAATTAAGGTTTAATCCATTGTTAAGTTAAGGTTGTCGTTAAAGTCGCTGTAGTTTGTGGTTCCCACTCAAGGAGCCACAAAAAAAAAACACACAAAACAACATCAAATCAATTTTGAGAAAATTGATTTAAAACTCTATTTGTAGTATCAACTTAGTGATTATGCATACTTACAAAGCGCCTCATTTTAATCAATGCGCGAGATTTTTATATTTTTTTTTATTCCTTATTAGTACTTGATTTATTATGTTTGCAAATGTCAAATTTTAACCACATGTTTTTATACTTATGTTATATGTATTAATTGTAATCAAAAATTCGTTAAATACGTACTCGTATACATCTGCTAATCGCGGACTAGGAATTAATTACAATTATTATTACAAGTGAAATGTTTATCCTTTTATCATCAACACAAAATTGTTACAAAAAAACCCACAAAAAAAAAATATGAAATCACATTTAAATATTGTTAAAGAGAATGCATAAAACTATATTCCAAGTATATATTTTATAATTATTATATACAAATAATCATATAAATAAAGCGCATGAGCCCATAGCCATGCCCAAATCAAAGATATTTATGTGTAATTTTCTATGCGGGAACGAAGATTAACGTTAAAGTTTTTATTCAAAGTTTGTACTGCTAAAAGGTTTGTTTATTGCACATAAAAATTATTTTAATCGTCAAATTGTTATATAGAACTGATAAACCATTCGGGAATTGGATTTAAATGAATTTAAACACGACGTCATCTCGCATAGATGTTGGGATAGATTGAGATATAAGACAAATAGCCAGTGGATCAGAAAACCAACCCGGATAGAGTAGCACCTGTTTGTGGATTGGCCAATTTACGTTGAGATTCAGCCAATTTGGGTTGAAGCGCTTAGTACAGATAATAAACAATATAACATCGGCAGTGCAATTTGTTGTGTGTGTTGTTGTTCCATTGTTGCGTGCCTTCAGTCATTTTGTCATTGATGTTGCGCCTCGTTAGTTGTGCAAATATTTGAAATGGCATCGCACGCTGAATGAAATCAAATCGAGATTACAGCCTACGCAGTGCTCCCTTCGGTTTTCTGATAATGCAGGAACCTTAATCCTTGGAAGGCCTGTGCAGAAGCGTTCGTTGCGTGGCAAGCAAACAGAAGCCAGTTCCTGGGCTGCACCTTGTATGCGAATCGCATGAAGATGCATGAGTAGAGCGTCAGAGCTGCAAAACATTGATAAGAATTGGCTAAAGTATTTGACAACATAGATAAGAATTGGTTAAAGTGTTCGACAACTATTCAATGGACACTTTGCTTATCAGCGAACGTGTCTGCTGCCTGTATCTAGCTTATCAGGACAAGGTTCCGATTAACATGAACTAATAAAGCATTGTGTCTATGAAACCATCTCTGATAACGAAATCTTTAGTGGAAAGTTTTGCAGCTGCCATAATATACTTAATAAACAGGTTTAGCGACAAGTTAAATATCGACAGACTTACCTAATGTCATCTTGCCGGAGATAAACTTGGGACTCTTTTGCGTATCAGCAATAGCAGCTATTGGGATGCCCCAGTTGGCCACTGGTCCCCAAAAGTGGGTGCTCATAAAGTAATTTCTCCACTCCTTGGCGGAACTGGTGGACATTGTGCGTCTCACTGACATCTTGATAGCTTTACGATTGAACGCTGCAACGATGAGATCGCTGAGATGAGAAAGCTCAGGGTTAATGTTATTTGCACAATCGCTATAGAGAATGCTCAAGGTCTTACAGGTTGTTCTGTCTGCGTTGTTGTTGTCTTTATTTGCGAATGCTGGATAAAACTGAGCGTAAATAAAAGATATTTCGTACTTAAAATTTGATAACTATTGTCGAAAGTTATGTAAATGTAATGATCACAAATTTCCTACTTAGAATTTGAAAACTATTGTCGAAAGTTATGTAAATGTAATGTTGATAAGACAATAATATACGCAGCACTGCCTGCTCACTCGTCTGAATAAAAAAACAACTAATTAATTAGGTGGCAGCCACTGTTGCCAGCTTGGCTATTTTATAGCTAGATCTGGCTAATTTCAGAATACATTTGCTAGAAAAATTTTAAGATTGCTATTAGATAGAAATATGGCTATTTTTAATATATATTCAATTAAGTCTTGATATTAGTATTTTTTGTAAAACTGTGCGAATCTGTCCACAATAACAAATGTAGAAGGTTTCTTGCCAGAAACAGCTATTTCCCCCTAAAAACTGTCCAGCAATGGTTTGGAAGAATGCCACCAGGTGCAAAGGCTGCCACCGTACAAAATTTTCAGATCTGGCAGCTTGTTCTAATTTAATCATATTGACAATTTGGTTGCATCCAAGAAAATTCACCTAATTTTGAAATTTTCTTAATATTGAAGATAGAAGTTTTTAAATTTTTGCAGAGTTTTTGTTAGTTGTTTTCGATTTTTTTATTATTTTTTTAGACTTAAATTTATAACTTCTTTCCCCTGTGGGTGACGAACTTTAAAGCTTCATAAAAATGTTTTCCTTAATTTAATCTTATTTCAAATTTAAAATTTTCATCAAATTATTAATTTACTTCAAAATTATTGCATATTGAAAATTACATTCATCTATATTTAAATTTTCCAGTGAGGCCACACGCGACCAATAACACGTTCTAATAAATACTGATTTAGTGTTTTTTAATTTTCATCTGATATACCTGAACAGTCTGGTATATTTTAGGTATAAAATGTAACGACATTACTCCTTAATTAGCATTTTGCTCCTCACTTAACGCGCGCATTTGAAATTTTTCTTAGTGCCGGTGCTAAGAAAGTTGGCTGTATTTTAGCAATTTTGAATCTCAAATTCAGCTATTTTTCGGAAGCTTTCCAGCCAGAAACAAAAATTTTCGATTTGGTTAACCAAATAAGAAAAATAGCTGAAAGTCATCCGATAAAAATAGCTAAAATTGCGATGCAAAATAGCTAAGTGTTCGAATATGGTCACCCTGCAGTTAACCAAGAGATTAGCGCGTGTTATCGATTTTTTTAACAAGTTCAAATCTTAATTGTTAACCGTTATTTTACGAGAATTTTTACTGTAATAAAAATACTTGTTTTTTACTTAAGCCCACAATTAAATGACTAAAAATATAACAATAATAGAAAATAGTGTATTTAATATGTCTTTGAAGAAGAAAGGTTCTTAACAATTTTTGTGAATACTAAAAGCTATTAATTAATTTAATATTTATTGGACCAATTTAAGCACTTATCTGTTTTTTACAATACAACCGACAGTAATAGGATTAAACTAAAATAAAAGGGAAAAGAATTCAAAATTTAAGACCTTCCTATTATTATGGTAAGAATAATTTGACAAAGCTTAAATTAAATTACAATTTATGTCGTTTATGTAGTATTTGATCTGTTGCTTTCTTCCTTGTTTTCTTTTGTTGTACATTAGATTTTATTGTTCTATTTTGTAAGCAAACAATTGTTGAATCAGCCAAGTTGTTTTGATTGTTTACATTGTAGTTAATTACTGAAAGCATTTTTAGGTATTTGTTGCACTTGACTTGGCTTATCACTGCACCAAGGCAACCTATATAAAGTCGAGATAGTCCAACAGAATGGCATCAGTTTGTGGTAAAATGAAACTTCAGCTTACAATCGGTTTGGCTCTCTTGGCAGCTTGCTGTTTGACCAATGCCTACCAAGGCGATGGTCAACCAGGTTGTAAAACGCAGCAGGAAATTGACATTGGCGTCTTCCGCGACAACTGGGATGCCACGTCCTTCTGGAAGTGTGAGACACTCAACGAGCCTGCTAGCAAGATGCGTTGTCCGGATGAGATGGGCTACATGGATAGTCTGAAGGACTGCGTTATCTGGGATGACTGGAAGTGGGAAAAGCCGGCCCCACCTCTAAGCGAGGTTGACCAGTAAACGATACACCTTCTTTTACAAATCTAAACGTGACATTTAATTATTGTCATTGAATTGAATATAAAAAATGCGCTAGGCGGCTGTTAAACGCAACAGAGAGACGAATTAAACAAATTTGAAGTCTAAATGTGGGGGAAGTAGGGGACTAATCGCGTGTGCGAAGGCCCCAAATGGAGGTACGACGTGTGCCAACCGTTGGACGTCCCACCGAGCTGTGTATAAACTTGTTGATACCGATTTTAGGCATCTGTTTCTCCAGCACCTCCATGGCGGCTTCAGAAAGCATGCCAAAAATATCCAGATAGGTGAGTGAAGGCATGTTTTTTAGTTCTCTGGAAAGGACAAAAGAGTTGACATGATGTTGTGGGCCATTACTGAACAAGCTTACATAAAATTTGTGGCGGGAATGAGATAACAACGAGAGACGGACAAATACTCGAGGCTGTTGAATTTCATAATTGCAGCAAGAGCTGCCGGCGTGAGGCTGTTGCAGTCCGAAAGATCCAGTTCCAGCAATTGTGGACAGCGTTTCTGCAACGTCATAACATCTGAAAGAAATCAAGAAACAGCTGGAATGGATCTACGTATAAAACAATGTATAAAATCACTCACGGGAATCGAAGAGCACTCGACGGCATCCGGCCACATTAAGGCGAATTATGTTGGACGGAGTGTGGGTAACAAGTGCAGTGACAGCATCGGCACTTAGATCAGTCCATGAAATGTTTAGGCTGTTGAGTTTGGTCAGCGACTCCATCATCTGACGCACACAGTTGGCATTGAGGCCATTTGCCATGGACAAATTGAGTGTCTCCAGCGAAGTGTTCTGTGCAATCTCAAAACAAATGTCATCATTAAGATCTGCATGCTCCAGACTTAGTTTCTTCAGTTGACGACAATGGGCTAATAGTGTGTGCAGCGAGCTAAGTGAAATTGAGGCAAGACTGAGGTCCAAGTATTGCAAACGCGATTGGAAGTCTATGGAAGATGGTCCGCATGTAAATGCTGGTTCTTGTATCTGTTAGAAAGAAGTGAACATTAGATTGGTAATTGGAATTGTTTGCTTGACTTACATCTGCCTGGGCCAGACGCAGTACAGGAACCCCACGTCGTACAACCTGCTCTAGGGCATTGGGACGTAATGTGCGAAGCCCCAGATCTAGGCGCGTCCACAAGGTCTCATCACGCGCACAGCAGTTGAATCGTCGACAAACGCTTGCAATGCGCAGCAAGGTTTTCTTCGGTAGCCACCTGAAGATGTCCAACAGTATCTCATCGGATAGCCTATCAAAGTAGTTGATGCCGCTGCTGATGTGGGCACACATCATTGGCGTGCGATACACAAAGAAGTTCTCGGTTGACGCCATTCGCATGGCCAGGGATTGCGAAGGCGGCGGCGGAGGCGTAGGTCTCTTCTGTTGTCGCATCAGTGCCTGCTTGCTAGTGGAGGGCAGTAGACTAAGGGTCGTCTGCTGCTGCTGATGTTGCAATTGTGGTGGCGGCAACAATGACTGAGCTTCGTTTTGATTATTGCATGTTACTGTGGCCAAGGGATTTCTAGTGCGCTTGCTCGGCGAGTTGGAGTTGCTGCCACATTCGGAGGTGTTCCCCAATGCGGTTCTTTTGGCCTGGGCTAAAGCGTGCAGTTTGTCGGCTGACTGCGACAGCAGCAGACGCTCCTGTGCATCCTCACTGAATACCTCGATTATGGTGTTGTTGACGGTGCTGTTGTCCAGCGTGGACGCCGTTGAATTAAGACTCATGCGCGTCTGTTGGTGCGACATACGTGCCGCCGTTGTGCAGGGCGTTGTCTCATTGGAGTTCTCGTCGCTGGTTGCACTTACAGCCAGTGCAATTGCTGACATTGCAGAGGAACTGCTTTCCTCGGAGTCCAACATCCCGATGCCCATTTCCTCGAGTGCCTCGAAGGTGAGCACTGAGGGGGACGAGGTGTATTCGTAGATCGACGTTTTCGTTGCGGAAACGGCGACAACAGAGCTGTTCTTACTTGTCGACCGCTTTCTGTAATGGAACATTTGAGAGACCCGAGAAGGGGGACATTCATTAAAAAGTGCTCAGCATGCAAGTAGAGGGCAGTTGCTTGGTCAGCTTGGTCAGCACGGGTCAAGCACCTTTCAATTATAAGCTGGCCCCGTTCTGACATTGCGTTTGCAATGCATGTGTGACGTCACTGGAATAGTTCGCGCCTTTTGCTGATCGGCACTTATGTGCACACACGATTTGCATGCTTGCACTTAATTGATTTATGTATACCCATATTTACCTGGCTACTGGACATAGATTTTCAATGTTTTCGGCTCCTCTGTGCTTGCGGCTACTCATATTTATTATAAAATTTCTCTTTTTGTCACGCACAAATTACGCGCTATTTTTGTATGCAGCGTTGCCATATGTTTTCAACATATTATTTTCGATGGCGCTGCCACATTTCTTAAAGCATATAAAGTTTTTCAACACACGATGTTAGCCAGCACTACGCAATTCACAGGGAAAACACAACAACAATACATCGAAAATACAGGAAAATCGCAATTTAAGCAACTTAAAAATTAGTGAGAGTTGTCGTTACCATATTAATAAATAACTAGAAATCAAAGATTACTGCAAATGAATCAAAGCTGTTTTGAGTACGAAGACCACGATTGCAACGATAACGGCGACGGCGTCTTTTTCCGCAGCGCAACTTTCGCAAGGTAAGTGGAGTGGATAAAACAAGGGCCGCTTTTGTTGCTATTTTGTGTTGCACTTTCTTTGTTGTAGCCCCAAACAACAAGTAAATAGGCATATCTGAAAGGTTGTGCAGGGCAATGACATTGCAGTTGATACGCTAAAGCCCGCCCTTTTGTTATCAGTTATCAGTTCGCACCTTAAGTCATTTAATCTGATATGTGTATTTTATAATATGATTGTCTATATTCTTTTGGTCAAGCACAGATCTGCCAAGATGAGCATACGTACGCGTGCGCTTGTCTTCTCCACGTTCTTTGGCAGCTGTTTGGCCATTGGGCTGCTACTGGTCAGTGTGACTACCAACCATTGGGTCCGGGCGTATCCAAAACGCATCAACTCAACGGAGGCCAAGGGAGATGTTAACTTTGGCTTGTTCTATGGCAGTCAATATTTGAATTTCGGAGTTGGGGAGCGATGTCATTCGATTGAAGGTGAGTTATGAAGCTAATTCTAATAAGCGCTGTGTAATTATTAACTAATTTAATCACAGTTTACTCATTTATTCGAACGGAGCACGGCGATAACAGCTTCTTTTTGTGGCTGATCACCACGCTTGGCACTGGACTGGGGCTGCTAGCTTGCGCCGTGGCTGCCATAGCTGCCGTGCTAAAGTCCGCGTCAGCCGCTAAGAAGGGCGGCACCATGGTTCTCCTGTTGGCCTCGAACATTTCAGCGGCTTGTGCTCAAGTAGTTGCTTTTGTGGCCTGGCTGGTGCAGTTCTACCAGTATCTAATACACAACGTTCTCTTAACCGAGCACCAGAAACAGCATTGGACCAGCACCGGGTTGGCCAATCTTGGCTACAGCTTCTATCTGGTTATTATTTCCACAATTGTAATTCTCATTAATATAACAATTCTACTGTATGTCAAGCGACGTGAGCATCGCGATCTTCATCGCTTAGAGCCGCTGAGTCAGGATAAAAATCAGGCGGGCATAATGCTCTACTAGCCAGATGTATCGGAAATAATAATCCTA
Source organism: Drosophila innubila (assembly GCF_004354385.1). Taxonomy (NCBI): domain Eukaryota; kingdom Metazoa; phylum Arthropoda; class Insecta; order Diptera; family Drosophilidae; genus Drosophila; species Drosophila innubila. The sequence goes on from NW_022995380.1 coordinate 5,660,159, forward strand.
AAGTAACCTCAAGTGAAAAATGTTCGATCAAACGATGCGGTTCAAACGAGCACCACATAATCTCAGCGGCCCACATAACTGTGCCTTACTTAATGATGCCCTATGAATGCCACATGATAAATATCGAATATATATCTCTATTTATATATATTATACAAATGTATCAATTTATATCTATATCTTATTCGTAGTCCTTAAGTCAAAATATAGTCAAGTCTGATACGCATTTTGATAGCACATCAAACTTGATAAGACAAACGCACGATATATATAACTTATAAACATACTTCTTGTATTTACATAAGTATTCGAAATGTTATATAATCCATGCATTTTTATACTCGAATCAACTTTATATACTCTTTTATGTACTCTTTGCTACAAGCTGCTAATTGACAGCTATTTATGTTTTATCATTATACAAATAAAACAATAGTCATTGTTAAGTTATAAAAAAAAAGCGTTTTCTTCCTTTTATCCCGAACACATTGAAAATGTGTAGACAGTGGTACGTCGTCTGAGGAATAATGTTCAAATATACTTCTAATATGGTTTTTCACATATACAACAGCAACAGCCGAATTAATTTACTATTTATTTATTGTTGTGCTTTATTTCACTCATTATTTTACATTGATTAAAGCTATATATATGAAAAATTTTTTGTATATTTTCTTTTTATAATGTTGATTACGTTTATTTACAAAAATTTTGTTTTTGTATGAGAAAAAAACCTTGATTTGATAAATTAATTTAGTAATTTTCGCCATATTCACCAGTCAATTTTCGTGGCTAGTTTTATTTAACTTACCAAAAAATATATTTGGGAAAATTTCTTCAAAACTTAAGGTGTAGTCAATTTAATTATTATTGAAATTAAATTTTTTTTATTCGCTTTTACAATATAACTTTGTATTCGTATTCATATGAGTTAGGATCTGCTAAGTCAGAATTTTTATATGCATAACTCATATAAGAATTGATTATTTTTTTATTAAAATAAGAACAAAAATAAAAAATTTAAGTATATTAATATTACCTTAAATTCATTAGTGAAAAGATACAAAATTTAAGTTAATCTTAAATTAAAGTACAAATAATTGTCGTTGTTTCTGAAACATACTTGGGTTTCTTTTAAAAGTCAAAATTGTTATCACAAATCAATTAAATTTTTGAATTGAACATTAAGGCATAAAATAAACTATTACAATTAATAATTATTATAAAATAAACCCTTACCACATTTTCTGATACATATTGGGCTACGGATAGGAAATAGTACTTTAAGAATTTCTCTAGGATAGAACTTTTTGTTATAGATGGGTACAGGATATCTTCTAATCGAGTACATTCGTCTGCAGCGTCAATTGAAATATTGAATCTTTCTTGCGCCGGCTGTGCTGTTGTATTCTGCCCCTGGGGAAATGAAAGTGGACAGTAGCACACGCTACACCGCGGGGCAACATCCGTGAAACCAAAAAATGCATTAAAAAAGAAATGAAACTTGAAAGAAAACTCATCTGAAAAGGAAAGCAGTCCGTGTGGCAGAGCATTGATGAATTACCCAATAGGTTTGACTTTTACCAAATGTCACAACAATTTCCTCATTGTAATTATAACGTTCCAGCTAATTACAGAACAGGACCACACCATGGGCATTAAAATCCAAGTGTCATCGCATTGCATTTTTGCAAACAAATCAATTATCTATTTCAGTTCTTCAAATATTTTTTCTCTTCTTTTTTTTTTAACTTGGTCGAGGTGTTCTTTCCATTTTTCTGAGGACCCCTGACTGATGTCTGTTTCCTTGGCAGGACAATTTGTCTGTGGCTTTGTCTTCGCACTGCGGCAGCCACTTCCTATTCCTCTTCCTATTCCAATTCCTATTCGATTGCATGCCTACGACACACAACACAGAGGACCCACACAGAGGTTTGGCCTGCTTCCTTTTGGCCCGATCGAGCCAATTATGTCATCATTAGTTTTGATTAGTTTGTTGTCTCCTGTTGATGGGAAACTGCACAAATACCTATGTTTGTTTTGGACTCTGTGGCACTTCCGGCACCACCTACTGTTTACCTTTTGGTTAGGGTCCAGCTGGGCGATGCTTTGGTGTTGTTTTGGTCGATATCTGATTGCAACTGCAATTGCAATTGCAATTGCATAATAAACAATTCGATGATGAACGTATTTTTAATTAAGGGTAAATCGGGTATTTCGACGACTGCCAAATCTATCCCTCTTCTTTCTGTCTATCTGTTCGAACCGTGACTGTCTCTGCGTCTGTGGTTTATCTGACCAAACAGATTAGGACTCACCTTGTTGTGCCATGTGTGTGGAATCTCTCCAGGCATACGAGTACATTACGCAGAGTTGTGCAAGTCCCGGCGTTAGGATACGGTTCGAAATTGCATACATTTGCATGGTGAGATAATGAAAATACGTGGTCATTAGAGAAAGATAGAAAAAGCGGACGGAAAAGAGATTAGAGTGTAGACAATCGACTTATTATGGGTGTTTATGCAGATAAACTCATCGTTTAGCGTGTGTCGGGACATACCCACTTTTCCGCCTAGGATTAGCCAAGACTCTTGGAAAATACGATTGATAAGTAGCTGGAAAATGGAAAATGTTGAGCAATGTCTGAATGTCCGGTTCTGAAGCGTGGCCTGCACAAATATAATTAGCGGGAAAATCTCATAATCGGAACGAGCACAAAAATATAATACTCATACTCATACTCATAATAGAATGAATAGAAATACCAACATGTTAGCCACACACGTTGAGTCTTGGAATTGGTGGCACTTTACTCGTGCATTCAAAACAAATACATTTCTTTATACGAACTTGTCTCTAGATTATTTTTTCGTTTCTTCGTTTTTTTTTTAATGGTCCACTTTCCCCTGGCTCTATCAGCATTGTGAAAGCATTTCCAGCAACCGCAAACAAGCGACCTAAAGAAAGCCAACAAGAGGGCCAGACAGGCAGTCTCCTATTCCTGCTGCTGTTGCTGCTGGTCAATAAATTTCCCAATTAAATCGATCCTCTGACACTTTGTATAACGGCAACGGCGACAGCTTCCACTACTGCGTTTACCCCCTGCCAGCCCCTGGGTGTGTATAAAGGTCCTCTGTGTGTGTGTGTTTGTGTGTGTGTGTATGTGAGAGGGCACAGGGGATGAGGGTTGTTCCCCGTTCCATGTTCTTCGAGGGGTTGAAACCCGTCGACGCACTTTGCTTGGTCGAGAACTGGCGCTGTGAAAGGTAGCAATTGATACCCATCGAGAGAGACTCTGGAACTCCATTTTTTATTTCCACACACAGCTCATTCTTTTTTTTTTTGCACTTCTCATTCAATTGCTCCCACTGATTTTTGTTGCACTGCGAAATTATGGCTCGTATATTTCTCTATTAGTGCACAAAAGACATTTCAATTTCTCGGTCTTGCGTGCTGTGAGATGTCTTGGTGTCGATCTTGATTCTGGTCCTTTTAGTTGGCAATTATCTAGTTGCGAAATTTATGGACCACCCGACGACTTTTGTTTGGCCTTTTTGTGGTCATGAATGGCAGATAGACTAGTGCCTCCTACATGGCAATTGTTCCAGGATGTCACACAGTTATTGATAGCCAACTACTTTCTTGTTAGGAAGTGACTTTGGTTGATATTGTTCGGTAACAATACTCACTTTATTCTTTCTATTTATTTTGCAGCAATTATATTTCTGGTATCAATTCTAATTCCTGGGAATTTTTATATGGATTGAGTAGTTACATGTAGATCTTCACATGTTCTCAATCTTTTTCGAATGATATAAAAATAACACATAGTTATTCTCGAAAATGCTGAATTGTGCATGTTTTGCATTAAAAATATATCAACTTTCTATATTATTATTGAAAAACCTTAATGATAAGAATACATATCAATTATAACAAATGCAGTCTAAGTCAAATATCTTAACATTTTCAAATATAGTAACACTTTGTCATCTGGTAAGATGAATCTAACTAAAAATATATCAAATTTCTACATTATTATTAAAAAACCTTAATGATAAGAATACTTATCAATTATAACAAATGCAGTCTAAGTCAAATATCTTAACATTTTAAAATATAATTACACTTTGTCATCTGGTAAGATGAAACTAACTAAAAATATATCAACTTTTTATATTATTATTAAAAACCTTTAATGATAAGAATACTTATCAATTATAACAAATGAAGTCTTAGTCAAATATCTTAACATTTTCAAATATAATTACACTTTGTCATCAGGTAAGATGAAACTAACTAAAAATATATCAACTTTCTATCTTATTATTGAAAACCCTTAATGATAAGAATACTTATCAATTATAACAAATGCAGTCTAAGTCAAATATCTTAACATTTTCAAGCATAATAACACTTTGTCATCTGTTAAGCTGAAACTATCCGAGTCTTAGGTCTATCGCGAAACCCCCAAAATTGTAATACATCTTTTTTCTTAACTGAAATCAAATGCAGCTCATTTAACGTAATGAACATAACTATATTAAATTTTAAATTCCACCTTTAATAAATAATAATAAATATATATTTACAATTTTAAAATAAAACATTTAAATATAAAAATGTTAAATTAAAGTTGTAATATTTATAAATTAATCAAAACTTCGTGCAGAGTAAATATTGAACATTTCATTCTTGTATCCCAAAAGATAATTATCAATAACATTACGTGATAACAAACAACTTCAACTTGAGTTACGTGTATGTCCAGGTTCGCCTTCGTATTTTTCTTTCTTACTCCATAAGTTAAGAGTTGTCATTGTGATTGACATAAATACACAAGCATATTATATCGTCCAATTTTGTTTAAAAAAGGTACGCATGAGTATTTCATAGTGAATTTAGCTTTCCCACACTTGAGAATAAAACAGATTCGGTTCAATCACAAAAAGAGTGTTATTAATTGCCTGTAATTATAGAACAAAACTGTGCAAACATCGATATCGACAGCATCAATTTTGAAATGCTGACGAAAGCATATCATCTTGAAAAATTGGTAGTGTCTGTACTTGTTGCCGCATTGGGTCTTGGCCAAGTGCTCAAAGTGTAGCCGCTGTGTCTGCAGCAAACAGAATTAGAGAAATCAATGGGACACATTATTAGTTAGATCATTGTGGCACTTGTCTAACAACGACGACACACTGTCTGCCGGGGAAAATGTTCTCAGGACTGACCAGGGACACAGGTAGTTGTAGATATGCGACCTGCACGCCCCTATCAAGCAACCTTATTGCCATTGTCTGGTTGTCTGCTTGTCTGGTTGTCTGTACAAAAAAGGTTGTGTAGTTTGGAAAATTGCAGCTATTGTGCACACGTAAAAGTCACATTGATATTGACCAGAGGTTCGATCTACTCGTGTAATAATAAATTCCAACATTTTGTCAGAACAGACTTTGTGTCTATCCTAGTTCGATGCTCAGGTGGGCCGACCTCATTGTCCTTATGAATGACGCAAGCTGTCGTCTGAGTAATGGCAAGGATACGTGAACAATTGCAATACCATCTATACAAGGGACTGTGAGAAAACTGAGAGCCGTCGAAACAGTCACTTTTGATATACTATATATACAATAAATGGATTGGTTCTGGCTGCAAAGTTAAGATCTATTTAACTTGCTCGAAACTAATGGGTTTTTCTTGCGGATTTTCTGAATGAATTTTAGCAGATTTTTTGCCCAAAAATGACTTGTGAAAATTGAGTTGTAACCCTTTGATAAGACAATGTGCAAATGTGCCGATGAAAGCAAACTGCAAATTTTCCTTTGATTTTTCCGGCATGACTCGACTAATTGGCTAAATGATCTGGTTAATGGGAAGTGAGGAGTCATTAATGAAAATGCTTGGAAAATTACCGATTTGCAGGCATTTACTAAATGCGAGTGAAACCAAACAATTTTTTTTTCAATTTAAGAATAAATAACGGTTTCAAAAGAAAAGTAAATTTTTCTAAAAGATGAAAAATAAATCTAGATACTTGTTTTTTTTTTAGTTTTATATTGTTTGTGTATTTTTGTGTAAACATAAATCGTATAATACAGCTCTGAATATTTAACTATATATATTAATATGTAAATCGTATCTTTGTATTGCTATTCACCGCTTTTAGTATAGTGTATAAAAAATGTGACAAAATATTTTTTTTTAAACTCGTAATAGTATCTCTTAAATAACTATTTGTATGTTTCGCTTAACATTCTTAATCGCTTAGCATATGAGAAAGGATCACTTATGGATTTATTTACACATGTTTGGGGTAACTTCTACCCTGTCACGTAGTGGAAGTGTAAATATTCATTAAAAAATAAATAGCTCAATATTTGCATATATCGTCGGCATATCTCTGAGGTAGACTGTGTGTAGGTGTGTATTTGTATATTTGTTGTGCGCCAGTTTGCGCCAGGTACGCCTGAGGTAGATGCTCTAAGATAAAGATTGATTGGCCGGCATTGAGTATTGCTGTTGATTGGATTGTTGTTGTTGTTGTTGTTGTTGGGCTTGTAGCTTGTAGCGTGCAAGCGCTTCACAGATCGCTGGGTTAGCTGTGTGGCGGTCAAAGGTCACCTCACTTAGTATCCATACAGATATGGATACATGGGCATAAAGATGGCCGGTCCCAGCTGACGTTCCTGCGGCATATGCGTCTTCATGTGCTTCTTGAGATGATCACGGCGTCCGAACTTCTTGCCACAGGCGCTGCACGGATACGGACGGAGTCCAGAGTGGATGCGCTTGTGTCGGGTTAGTTCCTCGTTACGTGTAAAGGTCTTGCCGCAGGTTTCCACGTCGCACTTGAAGGGTCGCTCGCCTGTAAGCATCGAAAAGGAGGAAATTTGTTAGTAAGGCATGTTAACGATTTCTCTCGAGGATTAACTTACCGGTATGGATGCGAATGTGTCCCTTGAGTTGGCCATTGTTGGAGAAGGCCACATCGCAATGTGGGCACTTGAACTTCTTTGGTCGCTGCTTGCGAGCGTTGAGCGCCTTCAGCTGTGCATCCTCAGCCATGACGCGTGCATACTCCTGCTCCATCAGGCCCAGCGTAAAGGGATCCATGCCAAAGGCAGCTGCGGTCGGAGTACTGGCGGCGGCGGCGGCTGCTGCTGCGGCGGCATAGTACAAATCACTGGCGGGCATGTAGGGAGCGGGTTGGGGGGACAACTGTTGTGGCGTCAAAGCCGAGGATGCGGGAAATGCTGGCTGCGGCGTCGCATCCAGCAGAGGAGTGGAAGTGCGTGTATAACTGCTATTGAGTCCATCCTCATAGCTGGATTTGCTGCTGCTGCTCGCCGAGGAGGAGGAGGAGGATGACGAGGAAGATTCACGATCGCTTTCCTGGCCATAGCAGCAACTGCTGCTGCTGGGCAGCTCCGTCTTGATGGTCACTCTCTCGGGTGCTGCTGCGGTTTCCGTGTCGGATTCACGTTCACGTTTCACTGGCCTGGCGGGCGGCGCAGGCGTTTGGCGTTGCGTATCCCAGGGACGGAAAAGACGCGAGTACGTTTGCGGGGGATGCAAGTTAATAGTCGACATTTTCGTTGAATTAGTTATAGATAAAACACAATAATAATATTCGTTATTGGGCGGAACACTTGACGTGTGCGTTACAAGATCTCAACTCGAACTGAACTCTCTCAGTCGAACGGCGCACAATTTAAAGAGATTTTCCTCATTGAACGAAAAAAAAAGATCCTGGCCCAAAGGCCTACCTAGCTGCGGCGTACCTACGCACACACACACACACACACACAGACATAAATATACATTGGGTAAACGTCGACCGCTTCATTCATCGATTTGCTGCCTATCTGTCTGTGAGAGCGAGAGGCACGCTTCAGGGTTGTTTTTCGCACCGCACAACAATGGCCGCTCACGCAGACTCAAACACACACACACACAGATACTCACACATACAGACTGGTATATAAGGTATGCGTGTGTGTGTGTGTGTGTATTCATGCCAACAAATCTAATCGGCTCTTGAAATGGCAGCTTCCTTGACTTTCGCTTTTAATGTGTGTATTCCCAGCACTATTTATTAGATATGTATACATATACACATACATATCTACATGTATATTTTTGTATCTCCCGACAGGGTGGAACTTTAAGCGAAATATTCATGATTATGAATTTTACGCTTACCTACCGACAAACCCCCTTATACGCAATTTGATAAAAGTTGTTGTCTCAAAGGCGCAACTGGGTTTGCTTCTCGTCCCTTAACCCCCCCTTCTCTTCGCCTGGTAACCCCCCGCCAGTGTGTTAAGCTATAACTTGGTTATCTGTGGGTTGTTCCGGGCTTGCCCGTAAAAGCAAGGGGCTTGCGTTAGCTTCTGCCCTTCTTTGGTGGCAATTTATTATTGAATTAAGTGCTTCTTTCTTTTTTTGGGGGTTGGTCGCGTCTTTGCACGCAGTGGGCTTTAAATATGCAAAATGTGTATCAAGCAAGTATATATAGCCAGAGTGGAGTATATAGTATGTGCCTTCGATATTCACAGCGCATTCTTTTGGGGTTTGAGCTAAGGTTTGAGCATGTAAAATGGTACAGTTGGTTTAAGTTTATCGCCGGGATGCTCCGGGGGATGACACGGATAAATTGTTGGCTACTTTAGGGCAGAGAAAGGCGTTTGCCCCAAGACAATTGCCAGATAAATCTTGAGTTGGATACACCAAGAGATAATTGCCAAAGACGATCTGTTTTGAGTTGGCTGACTAAAGATACTTATAGTTTATATCCATAAAGACAGCCTGGTTTATAGGTAAAGATTGTCACAGCGTGCTTATCTAGTTGATAAGCCAAATCTATCTAGAAAGCTAAATTCGTCGTTACTGGCTGGCCTAAAGAAATCCAAGCCCCTCTTTAATCTACCATTAATCAGTGCTTAATCCTGTTACTATGAGATCTATAAAAATCACACCTAGACCATTACTTCAAGTGATCAATACCACATATAATAATCACTCAAAGAACTGAACATCTCGTGATTAAGCGAGAGCCGGATGTATCTTGATCTATACGCGCTATAGCGGATCTGTGAGCAGCAAGCTAATCTTGTCCAATACTCAGCAATTCTTCGGAGTTATGCTTAGCTTATCTGTCTTTGGCATGGCGATAAACACGTTAGCATAAGTTGCCGCTGTAGTTTGGTTAGGATGTGTTTTTCCCCTAACCACATCGTCGCCATCTAATGAGGCGCCGTGCAACTTCTCTCCATGTGCAACATGTGCTGCAATCAGGAAAAGATCTCATGTCAGTTGCTGAAATTTCCTCATTAATCAAAGTATCGATATGACGCCACATTCTTATATCCTTATTGTTATATGCCGCAATATTTGTTCTAATTATTATTCAGGTATAAGCATAAGATTTGTATGAAAGTATTCCAGACATTCCATGAATGAAATTCTTTTACCGGCTGGCAATTTGCTATTTTTAATTACTTTATAGCATTTTTTGACCATTTATGAGCATTGCATTGTGTTAGGTAGGTGCTACTTTATGACACCGACACCAGCGATAAGGATGATGTCGGAGCTGCTGGGAATGGGTGGAAAATCCTATGCTCATTATTTGACAAACAAGCGGGGAAAGTCCCAAGCCCCGGTATCAGACGGCTGCAAGCCTAAGTGCCAGCCTACGCAAATAAGCTCATGGATTTTATGACCCCGCTGCGCCTGGCAACCCACCTCCTACAACTACCTGATTAACCGGAGATTCTGGCCTGATTTTCAGGCAAAAACGCATTTATGAATGAGTTCGTTTCTCTACTGCTGCTGTGAATGAATCTCTTTGGCGCATTGTCGATTTATGGTAGGTACTAAAACCACCTACAGGCGCAGCCCTAAAGCCCTACCTAACCCGTAACGTAACCCAAAGCAGCCGAATCCAATGCACCCGTTGCACTCATTACCGTTGCGAGAACAAAGCAGTTGCACTTAAACCTAATGATTTCCCTTTTGTTTCTAATGACGTAGCGGTAGGCTTAAGCAGCACCAGTATCAGTATCTCTGGATAACATGTTCAGTTCAGAGGAACTTTGTCAAATTCAACACACAAGTAGCCAACAATTAATGCCCTTATTAACACTTAAAAGTATTCCAATACATGCTCTTTTAATTTATATAAAAAAAAAACTAATCAGTATTAATATAATATTATCAATATCTGCAGTATATTGAAAATATTTTAAATCACTTTTCCTACAATAATCTTAAATTTACTCACAAACAAAATGCGATATAATTTAGTTTGAAAGCGAATATTTTTAATCTGCAAGTCGAATCTAATTAATGTATATAATATAAAGTTTATATGTATTTAGTCTGCAAAATAACTATCATAATTCATTATTGAATCAACTTAAGTTATTCGCACTCTGTTTTTAAAAGTTGTTTTACTAAGGGTGCTGTACGTTGTGAAGGTAATCTTACATAATCTTTATAAAAATAAATTAATAGAACATATTGCCTAGGCATGTTTTTTTAATTATATTAAAAATATTTAAATACTAGAAGTAAACAATAAACCAATGTGTATTAAAAGTAAACTTTAAAATATAAAAATTTCAATTCTATTTAACTAGTTTCAAAAACTTTTTACTTTACTTGCGTATTGACATCTTTCTGCTTAAAATACCTAACGGGTAAATTTTTGTATGTATACTACGTATGATACAAATAATGGAAAAAATCATGATTATTACATTTTACCCAAAAATGTATCTTATTTGTTCAAACATAAATTACTTCTTCTGTTGTAATTCCAGTCGAGTTGACTGTCAAGTCTTATAAGCTTTATTTTAGATGCGTTTACTTGTGCTTACAAAGTCAAAGCTCAGCACTTAAGCTTTCGACCATCGAAATAAAAGTATTTTATAAAGTGACACGCTGGTGTAGATTTAAATTAATTGAGTTCTGTACGCTCGTTATGCTGTGGGAATTTCTTGCGATCTTCGTTGGTGCAGGGTATTGTGGCATTTGACAATCTTCTATAACTGTGCTCCTTTAATTTCCTTGTAGGTTCTCAATTTGCTATTCTTCTACAAAAGAGCAAAATTTCCTCAGCGCCTGCTTCTTTCAATTGAAGCCCGAAAATGGTTTCTGGCTAAAACTCATTCCACGCAATTAATAATATTTATTTTTCATGTTTGTTATACATTCACACTAAAAGTTATTTAAAAATTGTTTAATGTTTTAAATTCTTTATTTATCAAATATATAAATATAAATTTAATCAGCCTTATATACATACATACACATTTATTCTGCCTGGCTTTCCATTTTATCAAAAGAAATCGCTGTTTTTGTTGCTTAGCAAGTCTTTATCAAAATTAAAAGTTTAGAAACTCAAGTCTATCAACCAAAAACTGACCTATCTTTATTTTGCTTACTATTTAATCAATCTGAATTGTTCACAATTTTCATTTATAGGCTATAACGTTATGTAACGTGGAATTCTTTCAGTTCACATTTTTGTATTTAACTTATTTTAAATATTTAGCAAGTTCATACAGTATAGAGATCTAATTAATAGAGAGAATAATATAAAAGTGTCACTTCAAATGAGTTTTGAGTGAAATTTTATTAAATATATCTACTACGAGTATGTATATTAAAAAAAACTAATGTAATTGCTAATAAACTTTGCTAAATAGGTATCTAATTTAAGCAATCCACTTTATTGTTAACCTGAATACGCATTATTAAACCTTCTGCTAAGTGTACACTAGTTAGCTGTACATACACTGAAAAAAAAGACCAACTTCTAAAATCAAGAGCATTTATCTTAAATATTTTGTTCTTAAAATAAGATTTTTTTAAGACCAAATTAATAAAACTAAGATTATTACTCTAAAAAATCGTTAAATCTTAATATAAGAAAAAAGTCTTAAATTTTTAGGAAGTATGAATATGTACTATTTCGTGTCAAACAAATGGTGGTTTGAGATTTTTTAGATTAATACTTTTAATTTTAGTAATTTGGTTTTAAAATAATCTTTTTTTTAAGAACAAAATTTTTAATATGAATGTTCTTGATTTTAGAAGTTAGTTTTGTTTTCAGTGTAGTACTGCACTCTCGACGAAAACATTTAATCTTGTTTATATGTAGATCAATGTTGCGCATAAAAGCGATGGGACTCAGTAAGGCGTGTTCAGTAAGACTAGATCGTTGTGAAGCGTAAACTACAGTTTAATTTGGAAGCAGTTTTAAAGTAAAATTAGTAATATGCGGTGGGAGGATTATCTTGCAATATTCTTTTTGATTTTGCTTCTGGTCTATCGCTGGTCCACTGCCAACTATAATTTCTTCAAGGATCGTGGAATTGATCATCATAAACCATATCCCTTTCTGGGAAGTATGTGGAAGATGATTCTGCTTCAAAAATCAATGTTTGATCTCACCATTGAATTGTACAACCAAAGCAATAGCAAGTGAGTGAAGATTAAGTGATATTGTTAGTGCATCGGGTACTATGTAATATTTCCGCGTATACTACCCATATCGTTACTGTCACTTTAAATATAGATTATTTACTTACTTATTCACAGGGTTTACGGCATTTTTGAGCAACGGACACCGATACTGATGATTAGAGATCCGGAATTGATCAAGAAAATAACGATTAAGGATTTTGATCATTTTATGAATCATTGGAATATATTTGGCGCTGATAATGACGATCCTCATGATATGGACAATATGTTTGGCAGTTCCCTATTTTCCATGCGTGATACTCGTTGGAAGGACATGCGGAGCACACTGAGTCCTGCCTTCACGTGTTCCAAAATGCGTCAGATGTTTCAACTAATGGATCTAGTGGCCAATGATTCATTGCAGTGCTTGAAAAGTGATCAGTATTCGAAGGATGGATTCGAGGTGGACATTAAGGACTATTTCACGCGGTTCACCAACGATGTTATTGCGTCCACGGTATTTGGCCTTCAGGTGAACTCGTTCAAAGTTCGAAAAAATATCTTCTTTATGCTCGGTAAGAAGTTGACCGAGCTTACCATTTTGCAGAACATCAAGTTTTTTTTATTCACCAGATCAAAAGTGCTTTATAGGGTGAGAATCCACTTTTATTCTACTGGATATTCCAAACAATTTTTATTAACCCTTATTTCCTTCAGAAAGTTTTCGGGTTGACGCTCTTTGATAAGAAAAGCACAGATTACTTTGTGCGTCTTGTCATGAATGCGATGAAGTATCGACAGGAGAACAACATTGTGAAGCAAGACATGATTAACATGTTGATGGAGGCGAGTGGCATGATTCAGACTGATAAGACCAAGTCAGGAATTATTCGCAACTGGAATACTAGTGAAATTGTGGCTCAATGCTTTATATTTTTCTTTGCCGGATTTGAGAATTCTGCGGTGCTCATGTGCTTTACCGCTCATGAGCTCATGGAGAACGAGGATGTGCAGAAAAAACTTTATGAGGAGGTGGACCAGGTGAACAGCGACCTGGAGGGTGGCCAGCTGACATACGATGCTCTCATGGGCATGAAGTACATGGATCAGGTCGTATCGGAGGTGCTTCGAAAATGGCCTGCAGCAGTTGCCATTGATCGAGAGTGCAACAAGGACATTACCTATGTAGTAGATGGCAAAAACGTTGAGATCAAGAAGGGCGAAGTCATTTGGTTTCCCGTCAGTGGTTTTCATCGAGATCCCAAATATTTTAAAAATCCTGAGAAGTTCGATCCCGAACGTTTTAGTGATGAGAATAAGGATAATATCCAGCCATTTACATATTTTCCTTTCGGAGCAGGTCCACGCAGTTGCATAGGTAAGTATGGCATGTAACAAACTTCAGTAACTGATCTTCTTTAATTTATTTGTAGCTTCTCGATTTGCTTTGATTGAGGCAAAAGCTGTCATATATTATTTGCTGCGCGATTTCCGTATTGTAGCTTCTAAGAAGAGCACAATACCAATGGTCCTTAACCCCAATGGCTTTCAGATGAAGCCCAAAAATGGTTTCTGGCTAAAACTTATTCCACGCAATAAAAACTTTTAAATATATCTTAAAACAAGTGGAAAGGATATAGTCGAGATCCCGACCATATGATATCCGTTACTTATTTAATGCTTTAAATATATTACTACCTAATAAAAACTACTGAATACTTTTAGGTGATTGTATCGAAATAATAACTTTATTCATAACTTTGGTTAGCTAATACTCCCATTCTACTTGTCCGATCTTGTTGCGGTTAAGTGAGATGATAATATTAAAAGTTAACGTTAAGAAACTTGATCTGAGTGGGGTATATAGAAATCTGTGTGCCAAATTTGGTTACTCTATCTATTATAGTCTCTGAGATCCCATTGTTAATACAGACGAACGAACAGTTTTTTGCGATTTATGGGGGTGGAGGGGGGCGTGGCTTAAATTTGAAACAAACTTGATCTGAGTTGGGTATATAGAAATCTGTGTGCCAAATTTGGATGCTCTACCTCTTATAGTCTCTGAGATCCTTTTGTTCATACAGACAGATGGACTTGGCTATATCGACTCGGCTATTGACGCTGATCAAGAATATATATACTTTATAGGGTCGGAGATGCCTCCTTCTCCCCGTTATAAATATGCATAATAGGAAATAAACGTAGAAAAGTTTATATACCTACATATGTTTCTCCAGCTATTCTTTCTCTATAAAAGACTCTTTGTAAAAATTATATAGATTTAATTGTAGCATCTACTAATAAGATAATCTGCTTAAGAATGTAACTCCGCTTATATTTAAGAGAATGAAAATGAGTCAAACAATGAACATAATTACGATAAGTCAGACTGCCGTGGCTTCGCTCCCGTCGAAGCTCTTCAATTAAGATTTCGACCAACTAAACGAAGCTTTATATTCACACGCTCGTTTGGGTTTCAATTAGTTGAGTTCAGCACGCTCAGAGCGTGCGGATCGTTATTGTATTTACTTTGTGTGCGGTTAAATCGTTAAATTCTCGTTATGCTGTGGGAATTTCTTGCGATCTTCGTTGTGTTGTGGCTTCTGGCCTATCGCTGGTCCACAGCCAACTATAATTTCTTCAAGGATCGTGGAATTGATTATCAAAAACCATATCCCTTTGTGGGAAGCATGTGGAAGATATTTCTGCGTAAAAAATCAATGTTCGATCTGATCGTTGAGTTGTACAATCAAAGCAATAGCAAGTAAGTAAACTAGATAGCAATTCATTTACTGCGTATTATTCGTGTAAAGGTTAAGCCCATAAGATACATAGCTACATATATAAATGGATATATTTAGGTACAAATATGTACTTATGTCATTTCAATATACACAAACAATTGTTTTGAAGTCTTATATTGGGTGCATGCGATGGAAAATGTTTGTATTCATTTGGTATTTTGATAATAAGTATAATGTTTGTGTATATGTATATAATATGTACTTGCATTTGTTTTACGAATTTAAAAATGTCTTTTAAAACATACATAATACATAGTTAGAGTAAACTAAAATCTTTTCTGACTTAGTTCAGAATAAATTATAAAAGAAGCAGTATATTACGATAAAGCTATAATGATCACATTAGTATCGAGGGTAAAAATAAAAATCGACATATTAAAGATAAATATTTTCTTTGTTTGGCTTTGAACTGATATTATTTACCTAACTTTTCGCAGGGTTTACGGTATCTTTGAGCTACGAACACCACTGCTGATGATCAGGGATCCCGAATTGCTGAAACAGATAACGATTAAGGATTTTGATCATTTTGTGAATCATTGTAATTTGTTTGGTGTTGATAATGATGATCATCATTGTATGAACAATCTGTTGGGAAGCTCCCTGTTCTTTTTGCGGGATGCACGCTGGAAGGATATGCGGAGCACATTAAGTCCTGCCTTCACGGGCAGCAAGATGCGTCAGATGTTTCAGCTGATGGATTTGGTGGCCAATGAGGCGGTGCAATGCTTGAAACGAGATCAGTCTTCGCAGGATGGATTTGAGTTGGACATGAAGGACTACTCCACGCGATTCACCAATGATGTAATTGCCTCCACAGCCTTTGGCCTGCAGGTGAACTCGTTCAAGGAGAGAGAGAATACCTTCTATATGTCTGGCAAGCAGATGACAGATTTTTCGGCGTGGACGAACTTTAAGTTCTTTTTATTCACGAGCTCGAAGAGTCTTTTTAAGGTAATAATTGCCTTTTTAGTTATCTTCAATAATTATAATGTCTTTTATTCTTCCTATTCAGTTTCTCAGACTTTCGCTCTTTGATAAGAAAAGTACAGATTACTTTGTGCGGCTTGTCCTGGATGCGATGAAGTATCGTCAGGAGAACAACATTGTGAGACCTGACATGATTAACATGCTGATGGAGGCGAGTGGCATGATTCAGACTGATAAGACCAAGTCACGAACAATCCGCAATTGGACTGATTTTGATATTGTGTCGCAATGCTTTACCTTTTTCTTTTCCGGATTTGAGACATCTGCGTGGCTTACGTGCTTCACCGCTCAGGAGCTAATGGAGAATGTGGATGTGCAAAAAAGACTCTACGAGGAGGTGACAGAGGTGAACATGGATCTGAACGGTGGGCAGCTGACATACGAAGCTCTCATGGGCATGAAGTACATGGATCAGGTCGTTTCGGAGGTGCTCCGAAAGTGGCCTGCCGCAATCGTCGTAGATCGAGAGTGCAACAAGGATATTACCTATGTGGTAGATGGGAAAAATGTTGACATCAAGAAAGGCGAAGCCGTTTGGCTTCCCACTTGTGGATTCCATCGTGATCCAAAATATTTTGAAAACCCTGAGAAGTTTGATCCCGAACGTTTTAGCGATGAGAATAAGGATAAAATCCAACCATTTACATATTATCCTTTTGGCCTCGGTCAACGCAATTGCATAGGTAAGTGTATCATGTTGTGGCATGTGGAAAACTGCTCTAACTCCTTTAATTTCTCTACAGGATCTCGTTTCGTTTTGCTCGAGGCAAAGGCTGTCTTATATTACTTGCTGCGTGACTTCCGTATTGCACCTTCTAAGAAGAGCACAATTCCAATGGTCCTTAGCACTAATGGCTTTCATATAAAGCCCAGAAATGGTTTTTGGCTAAAGCTTATTCCAAGAAATTTAAACTAACATGTTTAAAAAATAAGCATAGAATGAAATTTAAAAAGTAAAACAGAGAAAAGTTATGTTTCCTAGAGAAAAAAACCTCTATGTCAAAATTGAATCAATTTGAAATTTTTTTAAAAATTATTTATATATTGCTTATCTTGTTAAATAGATTTTCTACTTATAAGAAAATCTGCTTAGGGATGGATATCCGCATATATTTAAGAGAATGAAATGAAAGAATGAATGAATAAATTAGTCAAACAATAAACATAAAATTAATAAAACAAGTCGTGGCTTCGCTCCCGTTGTAATTACTGATATGTGAATAAGGCTGTAATATTATTAAATTCTATATTTAATACATTTTATCAATAAGAATGATACCATACATTTTCGCAACATCAATATTTATTCCACAAACTATCATAAAATATATATTTTTAAAAATAAAATAATTCACTTGTTATGTAATTAAAGAATTTTAAGGTTTAGCTATGTCTAATTTACAAAAGTAAAAAGTTATTGTATATACTATGTCCAATTAAACTATCGAGTTTTATTATAATTGAACTTCACTCAAAATATTGTTCTTATTCGGTGGAACTTAATTCAGCTCATAAGCTTTACTCGCTCATTGTGTTGAAATTGCAGTCAAGTTCATTGTTAACCTCTATCAGTTTTATTTTTAGATGCGTTTGCCGGTAGCTTTAGTAAGTGGTTTGTTTGTGTTTTCAACCACATACGCAATTTCATAATTGTCTTGCGAAAGTCAAAGCTCTGCAATAAAGCTTTCGACCAGCTAAACGAAGCTTTATATTCACACGCTCGTTTGGGTTTCAATTAGTTGAGTTCAGCACGCTCAGAGCGTGCGGATCGTTATTGTTTTTACTTTGTGTGCGGTTAAATCGTTAAATTCTCGTTATGCTGTGGGAATTTCTTGCGATCTTCGTTGTGTTGTGGCTTCTGGCCTATTGCTGGTCCACTGCCAACTTTAATTTCTTCAAGGATCGTGGAATTGATTATCATAAGCCAGTTCCGTTTTTGGGAAGCATGTGGAAGATGGTTCTGCGTAAAAAATCAATGTTCGATCTGATTGTTGAGTTGTACAATCAAAGCAATAGCAAGTGAGTAAACTAGATAGCGATGCGGTGACTTCCAAAGGTCAAGCCCACACGATGCTTAATTACATCTTAATAGATGATGTGTTTAGGTATATACATGTACATATGGATATGTACTTATGTCATTTCGATACACACAAACATTTGTTTTGAAGCTCTAAATTTGGGCGCGGCCTCAGACTGTTGTGATTGAATATGTTTGTATTCAGACAGCGTAAAATTATAGTATTTATTCTGGGACCGACGGCATCTGTAATTCTATATAAATTCATTAAAATAAAAAAAAACTATTTATAGCAGTCAACGCTTTATTAATTGTGTAGTTAGTTATCAAATAAACCAGTTTACTTAACACTTGACTAAATTTCATAATACATTGTTTATCTCTTTACTAAAACGATAGGCTTAATTGGGAAGCCGATTATTTAATACTCTTGTATAAACAGAGCAGGGTAAAAAAAGTTTATTAAAAAGAATTTTTACCTCGAATTAGATATTTAAAAAAATATACATTTGATTGTACATAATTGAAATTTTATAATTAACGTAAAAATATATATACATATATAAGGTTATGCAAGGATTAATTTTTGTAATTAAGTTCTGGATGAATTATAATAAAATTATCATATTTTGATAAAGTTATAAAAATCACATCTGTATCGACAAAAGCAAAATACATATTTTCTTTGTTTGCGGCGGACAACAATTATAATCTAATATATTGTTTAGATAACGTACGTGCAGTGGCCTTGATAAGACTGATATCATATGTATATTGGTTGTCGCCATAAAAACTGGAGGTCTTTTTAAAGAACTTCACTAATCGGTCAGTGTCACTTCAAAAACTTAGATTACTTATGTACTTTTTCACAGGGTTTACGGTATCTTTGAGAATCGGACACCGCTGCTGATGATCAGGGATCCCGAATTGCTGAAACAGATAACGATTAAGGATTTTGATCATTTTGTGAATCATCGTAATATTTTTGGAGTTGATAATGAAGATCAGCATGATATGAACAATCTGTTTGGAAGCTCCCTGTTCTCTATGCGAGATGCACGCTGGAAGGATATGCGGAGCACTCTGAGTCCTGCCTTCACGGGCAGCAAAATGCGTCAGATGTTCCAACTGATGGATTTGGTGGCCAATGAGGCGGTGCAATGCTTGAAACGAGATCAGACTTCGAAGGATGGATTTGAGTTGGACATGAAGGACTATTCCACGCGATTCACCAATGATGTGATTGCATCCACGGCCTTTGGCCTTCAGGTGAACTCGTTCAAGGAACGAGAGAATACCTTCTATATGTCTGGCAAGCAGATGACAGATTTTACGGCATGGATGAACCTTAAATTCTTTTTATTTACGAGCTCGAAGAGTCTTTTTAAGGTAATAATTGCCTTTTTAGTTATCTTCAATAATTATAATGTCTTTTATTCTTTCCTATTCAGTTTCTCAGACTTTCGCTCTTCGATAAAAAAAGTACAGATTACTTTGTGCGGCTTGTCCTGGATGCGATGAAGTATCGTCAGGAGAACAACATTGTGAGACCTGACATGATTAACATGTTGATGGAGGCGAGTGGCATGATTCAGACTGATAAGACCAAGGCAGGAACAATCCGCAATTGGAGCGATCGTGATATTGTTGCTCAATGCTTTGTCTTTTTCTTCGCTGGATTTGAGACATCTGCGGTGCTTATGTGCTTTACCGCTCATGAGCTCATGGAGAATGAGGATGTGCAAAAAAGACTCTACGAGGAGGTGGCCCAGGTGAACAGCGACCTGGAGGGTGGCCAACTGACTTACGAAGCTCTCATGGGCATGAAGTACATGGATCAGGTCGTATCGGAGGTGCTCCGAAAATGGCCTGCAGCAGTCGCCGTGGATCGGGAATGTAACAAGGATATTACCTATGTAGTAGATGGGAAAAATGTTGAAATCAAGAAAGGCGAAGCCGTTTGGCTTCCTACTTGTGGATTCCATCGCGATCCCAAATACTTTGAGAACCCCGAGAAGTTCGATCCCGATCGTTTTAGCGATGAGAATAAGGATAAAATCCAGCCATTTACATATTATCCTTTTGGCCTAGGTCAACGCAATTGCATAGGTAAGTGTATCATGTTGTGGCATGTGGCAAAAAGTTCTAGCTCCTTTAATTTCTCTACAGGATCTCGTTTCGTTTTGCTTGAGGCAAAGGCTGTCTTATATTACTTGCTGCGTGACTTCCGTATTGCACCTTCTAAGAAGAGCACAATTCCCTTGGTTCTTAGCTCCTCAGGCTTTCAATTAAAGCCCAAAAATGGATTTTGGCTAAAACTTATTCCACGCAATTAAATCGAACAAGTTGCCTTATATATTTTTATATGCATACAAAAAATGTTAAACTTGTTTTTATTTATTTACTCTTTAGTTTTATGAAATATATAACCGCAGATTCCAACAGCTTTAATAGTAGAAATTGGTTTTCACTAGACCCTATTTCAAGAGACAGATGCCTTTATATTTACTTACATTGGTATAATGCTAATGAGTATTGGAATATACGATAAACCCAAGCAGTAGTATATTTATGCTATAAACAAAATAGATTACACATATTTCGACTTGACAGCTAATTGTTTTAAATATTAAAATTATTTATTATTATTTTAGTTTTTATTTCGCACGGCTGTTTTAAAAATATTGGTGATTGTAAATTTGGAGCGATAAAAAACAATATTAAGTTATAGGTAATATTTACATATTTAACTGCCGGATATAAGCCATCACAGTTCCTAAATCATTTAATTTCACAAAAATTAATTATACGAATTCAAAGCCCCTGTCGCGGGTAGAACGAGAGGCACAGTGAGGCACAGTGAGGCACAGTGAGGCAAAAGGCGCTTTTCTGGGCGTTGCGAAAGCAGCTGGATACTTGGATGAACTGTGGCCATGTTATGGGTGTGAATGGTGGACTGAATGGAAAACCGCACTTTAACGCGAAGACATAAATCAAATAAGTTTTTCAAGTGAATGCACTCGACTAATTCGAGCGACAAACGCGCCAAGGTACGAGTATAGAGCGAGGATGTTGCTCATTTTAGTGTAAGCAGGACACACAGTGACACAAGGGTTCTGCTGCCCTAAGGCAGTCAACAAAAGGACACTATAACCACATAAACACACACAAAGACATAGATATGTATACTCAACGCAGATATCGATTAATATTTACCCCGTGACACAACGCCACAAAAACCGCGGCGGCCGTTGGTCCATTAAAAGGCACACAAAGAGCAACTACCACCGTCCTCGTCCTCGTCCCCGTCCCCATCCACGTCTCCGGCTGTTTGCTACAGGCAGTCCGTCCTCCTGCGCCCTTGGACAATGGCAGGCGACAGTCAACACGCGCGTTTAAGTCGCATCCACTCCAAACATGATCAATGCCCGTTTAGTTTTCCCACTAAAACGCACGCTTCTCGCTCCTTTTGGGGCATGCCACAGGCAGCTGAGTGCGACGTCTCTCTCTCTGTCTCTCTCTTTTGCCCTCTCTCTGAATGTGTTTCTGTGTGTGAGTGTGCGTGAGCAGCTGCCCTGTCTGTTAGCGTTAGCAATGGCGTTCGTGTGTGTCGCCCCGCCTACCGCGCGCGTTTTGTTCGCGTTTTTTGTCGCCATCAGCTTAGGACATTGACAACGCATTTGCAGAAAGTCAAAACAGTTGTGAAAATCCTCTAGAAATTTCAATTTCGTTACAGTTGCAATCACTGAAAATGCACTTAACCTCAAATCCAATAATCCGCTTGTAATGCAGTTCATTCAAAATGCAATACGACTGACCAATGTGTGTCCATTCCAATGATCCTTGTGTGCATGTCCTGCGGCGTTTTTCAAATTTGAATACCTATGCGGGCAACAAAGTTGTGTGTGTTTGTGTGCAAAGTGTTGACCTCGACGGGTAATCGTTCTATTATTAATGGACATTTGCCTTCAAACAATGTCACAGTGCCGTATCGAACTATTGGCTACCGACTAGATACGATTTACCTGCCCAGGATTAGCTGGATTTAAGGGCTTACAACACTTTTCAGAGCGCTGAAAATGCAAAACAAGAGAGGGAAAGCGATAAAGGGGAGAGAGCGGAAGAGAAATAATAAAAAGTAAAATTGTAAAAGTAATATTAAATTGGATCTAATAATGTATATAAAATGTATAAATATTGTTGGATATAATTTTTAAGAGGTAGGAATAATAATAATAATAGTATTGCTTTATATGCCATTTTATATTTTACATTTTGCTTGAAGCTAGCTTTAT
The DNA here is from genome assembly GCF_004354385.1 of Drosophila innubila. Lineage (NCBI taxonomy): Eukaryota > Metazoa > Arthropoda > Insecta > Diptera > Drosophilidae > Drosophila > Drosophila innubila. The sequence continues at coordinate 5,682,742 of NW_022995380.1, forward strand.
ATGTTAGTAACAGAATTTAGATAGAACATCTTTTCAGCTGAGAAATATATATTTATATGCTATTTAAATATACAAATGGAGATACATTAAAATTGGCATAGAAAAACCTTAAGGAAATTGAATGATTTTAACTTAACTTCTAAACTTACTGACTACTTAGAATCCTTTTGCTTTATGCGATTGATTTTATAGCTATTACTGAATTTTACTGAAAAGTTTAATTTCAGTAGAGTTGGACATAGGCGCGTTTATCATTTTAATTTTAGCTTCATCATGGACGTTTATCGTTGCGTAATAGGAGGGTTTTCTTAAGGTCAATTTGGCAATTGATTTTGTTTAGTTTTCAATTTTATTTTGGTGAGTTTGTGCACAGCTACCCTAAGTCTGGCAACCATATAAAATTATTGGTAAAAATATTGTTTTATTGAAAATTAATTTGTTGTGCATTGATAAATTTGACTTACGATAAAGGGATACAATATGCGGATTGATTAATATATTTTATCTAATATGATCGTTGATGCATAGAAAGATACATTCCCATTCAGGTGAATAAGGTATTTTTAATGTTTAAGAATATATTTTACGTGTTTTTTTGTTTATACTATATATCGTTCCTGATAGTTTTTCTAGCAATTGATTTCCGTTTGAAGTAACAAAGGAACTTTCTTCAAATTGCCGTGTGACACGCTTTACGGCTTATAACAGATTTGTCGAAGAAAATCGTCTTAGGTTTTACAGATTTGTGCAAGGAAGCGCAAGAAGTACATGAAAGTCTGTAACAATTGTCGGCGGTAGCGGCACGCTCCCTAGGACCACAAGCCATACCCATTGACCAGGTTGTCCAAGCCGATCCTTGATCCGCCTAGCCTGGTTTCCTGTCGAGAAATGAGGCAAACATAAGTGGCTTGGCTCTGCCCATGGACAAGAAGGAAAGTCAAATGCAAATTGAAATGTACGAAAATGCAACAAAGACACGACGAGTTCTATGAATTGTGGACAATGCTACTGAGGTTTGCAAAAAGCCTTTTCACACTTATCAATGCAGTTGCATGTTGAATGAAAGAATTGAAGGATGCAAAGAGGCGAAGAGGCGAAGATCTATGAAAGGGAACGGTAGGAAATTGCAAAATGCAACTGTGACTCCTATGGTGCAATTATGATGGAAAGGTGCTAATAATAACCGATAAATTCATGTTTACCTAACAGCCCAAGGCTCTGGTCAGCTGTCAAGTGTCTGTTTGTGTGTTGCCGTGTGCCTGAACATTCATATGATGAATGAATAGTTGAATGAATGCTATGAATGATGAACTGCATTTGAAGTGTCTCTGGACTTTGCCTTTGCCTCTGATTGCATTCTTGTAGGTGTAAGAGATTGACATTCATAGTGATATACTCCAATCTGGCCAGCCTGCTGCCCACGGACATTGAGGGCTGAGTGCAATTGTTGCGGGGGAAAATTGCATTCAATTTGATTGATCGGTAAAATGCATTGCCCAGTTCCGCTCGTGCGATTTTCAATAGCAAAAGTAGTGCAAATAATTCCAGAAAAAATAGCATTTTTTTGATAAAAAAAATAAATATGTTGTAATAATTTGATTGATGGGCTCTATTCGATGGTGCTTCCATATAAAATTATTATTATTTTGAATGCATATTCAGATGTACATATGTAGTTCGTGTGACTTTCCAACGCATTCCAGGCAACCGCATGTCTTTGGTTTATGTAAAGTTTTGTAGTGTCGGATGAGAAACCGCAAAAACTAGTATAAATTGACATCATAAATTAAAATTACTTCCACCCGTCTTCACATAGGCGCTCCTCGAGGGCAAACCCAATGACAGCCCTCGCTGTGGCATTGGGTTGCTCGGAGGGTTGAACCTCTGGGGTTGCTGTGATACTCGCAGATATAACGATACCCAAAAGCCAAAAGGACCAAAACGTAAACGTCAAGCAACTGAAAAAAGGGGCGAGCACGCAGCCATCAACACGATTATTTCGCATAAAATAAATTGATTCCTGTTAAAAGTCAAGCATGTCCTTTGAGTCTAGAAAGGGAACTGTACACAGACAGACACAGATACATTTACAAAACCAAAAACAGCGCTCGAAAAATGTCGAAATTTGTCCACAATAAGTTCTTTATTGAGTCGCCATAGACAAAGGATTGCCATCGCCGCCACCGCCGACACTTAAACCACGGCATTGCCACTCAACTCAGCGACGCAACAAACAATGAGACAATAGCCAGAAGAAAGACAACAGAAGACAGGGTAAGGAAAACGGGAAAAACTGTGGCACGTCTTCGCCTTGAATTGCGCCAGGCAACCGCATCTGTAGCGGGGCAGTCCCGACACCTTTACCTTGACACCTTCCCTTTCTTTTGGCTTTGGCTGCTCCTATTCAATTCAATAGAACCTTCCATATAAATAATGATGAGCGAGCCAATTTTTGGGCAGTTGCGTCAAGAGTGAAGTCGACCTGGTCTATTGTATTCTCGGCCTGCTTTGTATAGGGCAGACAACTAGGCAACGTGGCTCTAACAATTCCTTGTCCCAGCGATGTACTTAACTGCGGTCGCCAAGCTGCCTGACTGGCTGACTGGCAGCTCTCCCCTTGTCTCTCACCAGACGCTCAGTCGCCGCTCAAATTGAGCGTATGAAATTGATTAGCCAACGCATTTTAGTTACAATATTTGTATTTAGTTTATCAACTAATTTAAAAGCCGCTCGCCCATTAACAAAGTGGCGTGCGTGAAGATGTCTTCAGGTTGCCACCTACGAAGCAGAAGATTTCATTGAGGGTTATTGGTTTTAGGGGCGATCCCTCAATTTAGATATGCTGACTGCTATTGTGGTTCTAATAGGGACAGGGTTATGATTAGGGAAGGTATTCTAATTGCTCAACTACATTTTTTATTTTTATTGAATTGATAAACTGCTTTGATTTTTCACAGTGTCTTTACCAAGTATTGAACACTTCTTTTAATATGATATATTACTTAAGATTTAGATAAATATATAAAATAGGTTGACGATAGGAACTGTCGGCTCCTAACCCTCGTTGTTAAAAGGAATAACAGTTATTGTATGTAGATTAGATTATTAAAAGATTAGAACTTAAAAAATAAAAAACTAATACTCGATACCCTGACTATAGGAATACCCGTTACATACTTTTAGGAGCTTGTATTGCCTTAAAATTAAAATCAGCTATTTCCGTCATTCTGTTTAACTGATATTGATGCGATTAAGTAGGATAATAGATGATTATAAAAGATAACGTTAATTACCAATAAAAAACGTAAAATCCTAAAAGCGGTTGGTGTGGTGGTTATGGTGTTATGACTATATCGACTCGCCTGTTGATATAACCCTCCTTATCCCTTTTACATACATTTTAACGAACACAATATACCCTTTTACTTATTTTTTAAATAACGGATATAAAAATATTACTAATAGCTACTGCTTGAAAAAAAGAACGTTAAGTTTGAAAATAAAAGCTGAGTAGATCAGTAATTTTACTTACATATGTCGATCAGCAAATGCAATACATTTATAATTTGAATCAAGGATAACTATCAAAAAGTTGTATTCAAAGATACATAATTCTATGTTATAAAGAGAATTCTGCATACATAAGTCCTTCAAATGTTATACTTTTTAAAGAAGTAGTCAAAAATGAAGAATTAAAATCTTATATTATAAATCGGTAACAATCAATTGCAATCTGAAATGGGGCAAGCTTCACGACTTTCCCATGCCATATACAATACCTTAAAAGTAGCCAACAATTGACAATAGATTAGAAGACTAAGCCGATCATTTGCACTCTCGATTTGTGAATCAAAGTCATAATTCTGCTTTACTCGACTGTCAATTCAATCAGAAACAGCCGCTGCAATTCTCAAGAACTCCTTCAACTTTTGCACCTACTTTGTGGGATTGTGATTGAGATACATATACTCGTAGCTACCTCTTATAACCTGTTACAATTGAATGGCAGGCAACCGTCATATAAATGAAGTCAGCTCCCAGATACCATTATTAATTAGCAGAATTGTCTATTTTGGAAGGTGTCAACAGGTAAATTCGTCATTGTGTTGGCGATTTTCTTATGCTCGTATGCCCGGAGTGAGTGTCCTGCTTTGTTTTTGCAAGGCGGGCCTCTAGAAGGCGGCTAGATCTGAAGGTGCCGCATGTAGCAATGTCACGTTGCACATCTGAGAGGCCGGCCTGGTCTGGTCGGCCGCAATCTAAAGGATAATGTGGCAAAATCCTGACAATTGATGTCCTCAGCAATCCTTGCTGCGGCACTTCAAATGCCGCGACACCGACACTAAGGACATTTTCTTTGTTTTTGTGTTTGCACAGACAACACACACACATACATATGTGCATACGAATAGATATACACTTGACGCTGCGGCTGAGCGAGGGCGCATATAAATAATAATCAAACAAATATACTCACAGTAATGCGTCGCTCTGCACTGTTTGTCTCCAATGTAATTTTTCAACATGCCTCAAGTGAGTTCTGCGATTACCTTTGCTTGCATGCTGATATATGTACAAATTTATGTGAGTGTGTGTGTGTATGTGAGTGAGTTCTAATCAATTTCAATCAGCTTTCGCTTGTGTTGCCATAAGCTTCTCATAGATGGCGCTGCTGCGGCGCACACACATGCAAGTACTTCCTAAACGCCACACTTTTATTACATTTTCTGAAGTCTCGCGTTAGGGGCGTTTCGTGTCACGAGTGTGGTGAATTTCGCGCCGACGCTATTGCGCTTTAATACACTGAGAGACAAAAATGAAAATGCGAATCCAAAAAAAAAAAAGTTAGACAAAGTGAAAATCAAAACATTTTACTTTTTTTTGCGGTAAAAACTCCATTACTATCTGAATTGTTTCTGTAGACAAAATTAATTGTAATTCAGACCCAGATGTTATAGATTAATTTATACATGACTTAATTATTTTCTATATCAGTGGTATCCAAACTCTTACAATCAAACATTGCGCTTGTGTGCAATTTAATGGTATGTTAGCTTAAATATATCTGATTTAATAAAATTTTTCAAATTTATAAGTTGGAAAATGTTGTTTTGCATTAGTAAAAAAAAATAATTTGGTTTATTTATAAGAATTGGTTCGTTTTAATGAGCGTGCTATTTATAGAATACACATATTCTCTCTCTCTCTCTATACGTGTGTCGGTTGCAACGCCACTGATCTATATGTAAATAAGTATACATCAGGTGTATAAAGCTTTTCTTTCAGTGCAGCTTCAGCAGAAATGTACTGTGCAGACTTTTGGTCGACGTCGATGTTGTCAGTTTGCTCTGAAACGTCTCGCCAGGCGAACGCAATAGCAAAGCTTTGCTTGCTCGTGCGCGTTTCGAATCACATACACGACTCACTCATAAACACACACACATAAACATATACACACACACACACACACACGCTGCGTGATAGCCGAGCCACACGCACACGGCAAACGTGAATGGTGCGCGAGCAAAATAAAATTCAAATGAAAACTTTGTATTACGAGTATTAAATAATACATATATTGGTATTAACTAATCGAACAGCTGTTAAAGTGAAAAATGAAACACAAGTGATGTGTTTGTTGGCACTCGAATAGGGCCAAAACAAAGTCTTAGCCAATATCGTCGCATGTTTTCCAATGCAACGGTTTTCTTCTGTATCTGTTTTCCGCAACACCCACATAACAAGCTACTCGTACTAACGACTGTAGAAACTGAATAATTAATCGATTCATTAAGGAATTAAAGTTGAAACTCTGCTCATCATAACTGAACTGAAAAAGTCAGAAACTACTGCAAAAATGGTAAATATTTTCAAAGAGAGTGATTATGAAATTGCTTACCCATATGTGTGTATATGTGAGCTTCTCAGTGTTTGTGTGTTTAATCCCAACGAGAGACATTTGTTTTAGCTTGTGCAAATTGTTTACTACGTCAAGTCCAAGTCAATTGCATTTTTCATCTGCCAACAGCTTCAATTGTCTGCAATTTTTCCAAGCAACAAAAAGCCAAAACCAAACCGACAACATCACTTTTGTTTTTCTTTGACAGAGGAGCAGGAGGAGACGAAGGAAAGACTATGTCCTTTGTTTTGAGTCTTTAAGAAAAATATGATGTAAGCCTGAACGCGCAGCTCCGACAATGACGTTTCCTGCCTCCTGCTTCTTACCGCCTGTCGCCTCCTAATTACATATATACACATACATATTGTACATACAGTGGTTCTCATAAAAGTTGAGATACAATGAAATTTAAGCCCAGATTTTTTAACTAATGTTTAATTGTAAACAAAATATTTTCATTTTATTTTTAAAAGTATTTTATACATATTTGATTTACAAACTCAAAAAGCAAACCATAGTTAAAATTGTAGTGGGTCAAATAAGCTGTGTGTCACTGTGCATAGGTACACTGATAAAAAAATGAACTTAAATTAAGATTTTGGTCTCAAAACTAAAAATTTTGGTTTAAAAATGAGACCAAGTTCTTATTTTAAGAATAAATGTTCTTAAATTTAAAATCATAAAATAAAAAATTAAAATTGAAATTTATATAAATAAATTTATATATTTTTTTAATTTGGATGTATATAGATTTTTATTTTGTCTTGGTAATTTTTTAAATGTTATTGTAAATTGTTACTAGTGTATATTCGTATATGTATTTAGTTAGCAGAGCCATTTATTTTTATAAGATGTTGCTGCAGCATCCACACCAACTACACAACTGTAACTGTAACTAACAATCGCCCCTTCCACACCCTCACTCACACACACACACATGGACACTTTCACACAGCGACCATTTGCAACCTTAGTCAACCACGCGCTTATGAGTAAAAGCTTGACGGAAAGAACGAGGGAAGTGGAGGGGTCAGAAGGGGGGGAGGCAGTCTGCAAATCGATATTGTGCGGCATGACCGAGTGGCCCACAAGGCGTTGTATGTTTTGGCTTGTGGAGCTGGCAGCCTCTCTCCTACCCAACCTCACCCCCACCACACAAAGTGGTGGCTTTGCTGGCCCATCAAGCACACAGCCAAACAGGCAGCCAGCCAGACGCCGCAGCCGCAGCCGCAGCTGACGTAGTCGCCGACGTAGGCGCTCAGTCTCTGCTCCTTTTTGTACTCTCATTCCGGCAGTTGAATTCGTCTTCGTCTTTTGTGGTGAAAACTTTCATTTGCGCTCGCTCCCTCTCTCTGTCTCTCTCTCTCGGTTTTGCACTCTCTTCAATCGTTTGTGTCAAATTTGCGCTGTTATCAGAGCAAATATACAGCAAACAGCAGTAGCAACAACAAGTATAAGAAGTAGGATACGCAGAATAAGAGGAAGAACTGTCAATAGCAAACAAATGACTGTAATGCTGCTCAAATTTATTCAAAGACATTTATTTTTGTTGTCGCTTATGTAGTTTGTGTCACGATTCTCGCATTTTATCAAGAGAATTGAATCAAGGCATATGATGTCATATGTACGTCTATATGTATCTGTATCTGCATCTGTTTTTGTGTCTCTGTATCTGTATCTGTATCTGTGTGTGCTTGCCTTGGAAAGTATGCAGCAGTTGTTTGCATTGCTTTCTTGAATCGTTTTGTTGATTTCTTGCTTATCAATTTGCCATTTGCCACAGATTAGACTAGAGTGCATTTATTAAATAATCGATTTGAGCTAATAATAGCTTAGACATCTTGTAGATTGTCAGCTGTATTTGAATGAATGCGACCAGCTGGATTTCTGCTTAGGCTATTGACACTTGTTAAGAATTTGCTACAGTACATTCATACATACCATATATCATATTGCATTTCATGCCCGTTAAGCTACTACAAAATATGTACGAGATCATGTAACAACAGCGACTACAACTGGCCAATACTACTGGTATCTTGGCCAACAAAGGCCGGCAATTACCTTGACTAGTATCATTTGTTGCATTTATTGTGGTTTTCTCATTTACTCATTTACTTTCAACCCAGGCCTAGGCCCATCCTATGCCCCGATACTCTTAGATATCCGATTTCATGTCTCAGAAACAGTCAACAATACCAAGTTAAGGCAAACGCAGTGACAATAAACGTAATAAGCTTGCCTCAAGCGCAGCGAGCTTATTTGTTCAGACACATTGAAATAAACATGTTTATAAGTAGTACATGCTCGTGCCACTGCATAGAGTCTATAAATACCCTGCATGCAAAATTCTAACAAAAGGGTATACATAGCTGCGAATGTTGTAATCTTATGGAACTTTAAAAGATAAGGAAAGCTAAGAAAGGAAAACTAAAAGGAAAGTTAAGCAATAGAAATTACTAAGGCTTCTCTTCAGAGAACATTTTTATTCTTTAAAAATCGAGAAATTTTGTATAGTTACATATCGCATACATTTTATAATGAGTTGAACATTTATTGGTCCCTTCATTGTGCAGCTCCCATAGAATATCACAACAATTCTGGAACATTAGGAACTTTTAAAATTTTATTCAATATCTGCGATATGTTTAAAATTGTTTTCGAAATTCATTTTCTGTTAAATTTCATACCAATATTAAAAATCTGGAATTTGTTTATTATTAATAATTTATTTTAAAAATGCTATATGTTTGTTAATGAAAATGTTCATAATTTTCTTATATTATTATATAGTAATATGTAATTTAAGTCTTAAATTTTCATTCTACACTTTAAAAAAATAAAGGTTTTAAATCAAGATTTTGGTCTCAAAACTAAGAATTTTGAGAATTAGAGAACATAGAATTCTTAAATTAAGAAAACATATCTTGTTTCAACATTTCAAATAAGACCAAGTTCTTACTTTAAGAATAAATGTTTTTGAAATGAAAATGAAAAAAATTTAAATTATTATAAACGAAAATTAAATTTATAATTTTATTTTTTTAATTTTGATTTATAAAAATTGTGTTCTGTTTTGGTGATTTTATGAATGTTATTTTAAATTGTTACGAGTAATATTCGAACCGAAAAATAGTCTTAAAATGTTCTCATTAAAAGAACAACATTTTTAAGATGAATGTATTCAGTATATGCATATAGGGTATAATGTAGCACAGTACTTGTTTCCTATCATATAATACATACAAGTATATACGAGAACTAGAGTATGTCTATGAGAGTGAGGGTGTGTAAGTAAATAAACCCTTATCAGAGGTGCCTGCAGGCACTGCGACGTCTCTAGGGAGCACATAAGCCGCAAAGTCTTTGCAGCTTTGTCTTTTGCACGCTTTGTATGCTTAGATGGCAGCTTAAGTTGCCTCGAGCAGTCAACATGAGTAAAAGGATGGTGGGAGAGTGCAGGATGGTGTTAAGACAGTGAGAAACTAATAAGTCTATTTAACACTTTTTCTTGGCATAGATCGTACGTCGACGTTCTCGCCGTGCGCGCATGTGGAACATGGGATTCCTCTTCCTGATCTATTGCTGTGTGAGCTTCTACTCGGCCAAGGGCGATGAGAAGGCTGATATTCCGCTGGACGTGGGCAGCCTGCCGGAAGCACCTGATGCAGATGTTCCCAGTGAAAGTGTAAACACCTCACCCAATCCTTTTATGACCAGCGAGGTGAGTTCAACTGATTGCCTTAAAAATACTGATCTTATGCTAATATGTGTTCCCTTTTTAGCGGAGCGACGAATTGCCAGTTACCACCACAATGGCCACGCCCATGTTGCATGAAGCTGTGCCCACTTGGCGACCCAAACGATACAACTGCACTCCTCCGGCTATCGAGCAATTTCCTGAGCCGCTGATGAACAAATGGGCGCGTCGACATGGTGGACTCATCCTCCATATTCTGGTGGCCATCTACACCTTCTTCGGACTGGCTATTGTTTGTGACGAGTACTTTGTGGCCAGTCTGGACAGACTCTGCGAGGGTAATTTTTACATTTGATACAAGCATTCGCTTAAGTTTTATTTGTAATTTTAAATGTAATTCCCTTGCAGAGCTAAAGCTATCGCCCGATGTGGCAGGTGCCACTTTCATGGCCGCCGGCAGCTCAGCTCCAGAATTGGCCACCGTTGTGATTGGTGTCTTCTTCGCCAAGGACGACATTGGCATCAGTGGTGTCATTGGCTCCGCAGTGTTCAACATCATGTTTGTCATCTCGGTGTGTGCATTGTGCTCCGGCACCGTATGCCAGCTCAACTGGTGGCCTCTGGTCAGGGATTGCTTCTTCTACTGCGTCTCCATATTGGTCATGCTGATAATAATCTTCAATGATGTCATCTCTTGCGTAAGTTCGAATATTTACTAAGACAATACCTATTTAATCCGGTAGCAGTGTCAAAATGTGATAATTGAAAATGAACTTAAATGAAATTAATGACTAATTATTATTTATATTATGTAATTTATTTATATATACACAAACAATGAGATTAGAATAACTGTTTTTATTTTTAATATTTTTATTAATATTTATAGCGTAATACATATACTAATTTTTAAAGTTTGAGTTTTAATTTACTTGTTGATTTACTTGAGCTTTCAATTTAAGCCATAGTTTTTTCTTACAGTATTTTCTTCTCTAAGAGTAGAGATTTAGAAGAAATTAGCTATAAGTCTTTGATAACTTCGTCATACCTTTCGGTCCATAGAAATACAAACAAAAACTTAAAAAAATTAACGTATATCTTAACATCGTTTTTGAAAATGTTATTCCATTATTGAAAATGTGTTGTGTATTTATTAGAAAATGTCCAAACAACTATATAATTTTTTGATAATTGAAAACAATTTATAAAAACGCAGAATAAAATGCTTATAATTTTTAAGGGGATTGAAAGTATTGAAAAATAGGTTGATGAAAATTTTTCAGCACAACTTTTCGTAAGAACAATTCTATGAGAAACTGTTACAAAAGTTAGTGAACAAATGAATTATTATTAGGGAGAGTTAGGAAACGAAAACAGATGCAGATTGCAGTCTATGTGAAAAATAACATATGTAATTATAATAAATTAAATATTTTAAAATTATATTTTTTATGTACGCAGTTCGAATCTGTGGTAATGTTACTATGCTATGTGGGCTACTGCGTTGCCTTGCATTTCAATACGGAACTGGAGCGATGGGCATTGGGATTAAATCTTCCATTTAAGCTGCCCAGCAAGGAGGAGCAGTCGGCTTTGGTAACCTATAAAAATGTGCCGGAAAGCTCTTACACACAGGGAAGTGGAGGCACACAGCAGACAAAGGAATCGGAGATGAGCACGCAGAAAAAACCAGAAGCAGCACAGGGAGAATATCAGAGCTACAATGATCCCAATGCCAGTTGGGATCCCAATGCTGCCTGGGGTGAGCAGAGTCAGAGTCAACCGCAGCCACTGCCAATGGTTACCAGTGCTAGAAGCAGCCAACCGCCGGTCGATGATTGGGGTATGAGTCAATTTAATCAGGGACAAGGCCAGGAGAATATGGGCTATCATGGCGATCAGCCGGACTCGGTGATAACAGGAGAAGTGGCTGCTGCCACGGCCACGGCCCCGGCTAAGACTCAAGTGGCGACAGCTCCGGTTGGCGTTGAATATTACAAGTCGACGGACAGACAGAAAGAGAATCGGCCGGATCCCTTGGCCCGACCTACGGAGGGCGGTCTGCCAGCACTGGTGGCCTGGTATGTGGTTTATCCGATTCACTTCTTGTGCAAGAAGACAATGCCGGATTGCCGACTGGATCAATATCGCAATTGGTATCCATTCACGTTTCTGCTGTCGATGATTTGGATCTCGTTTTATTCGTACTTCATGGTCTGGATGATAACCGTGATTGGCTCCACACTGGCCATACCCGACACTGTGATGGGACTGACGTTCGTAGCTGCTGGCGTTTCTGTACCGGATGCCCTAAGCTCAATAGCCGTTATCAAAGAGGGCTATGGCGACATGGCCGTCTCAAATGCAATTGGCTCGAATGTCTTTGATATACTAGTGTGCTTAGGTCTTCCATGGTTCATACAAACGGCCATCATTGCTCCCGGCTCGCACGTTAATGTCATATCCAAGGGTATGTATGATATCATGACTCCTGCATCCTCTTCTATCTCCTCCTCCTCCTTGATCTATATATTGCTTGTATCGTCGTAATTTGTGTGGTATGCTTGGCATGTGACTTGACTGTTTAAAGCTTAAACTAGATGAAGTGAATGTGGTATTCAAATGATGATCCTTGTGTACTTAACTTTGGAGTTATCTTCTTTTAGGTCTGGTATACTCCACGCTCTCGCTCTTCTCCACCGTTGTCTTCTTGATACTCTCGACCCATCTCAACGGCTGGAAGTTGGACAAACGTTTGGGCATTATTCTCATGCTTTGGTATCTGTTCTTCATAACTCTGGCGTCGCTCTACGAGTTGAACGTCTTTGGTTACATGAACCCACCAGAGTGTGCCAGTAAGTATCGCATATATTTCTCAGATCTGACTATTTCTAATCCTGACACATTTAATCCTGCAGGCGAATACTAAATTAATGACAACCAAATTGAATAGACGCACTTAGAATCGCATCACCAGCACCAAATACAAATACGAATACGAATATGAATATGAATACCATATGAATAAGTACATAAATACACGAATACTCGTGTGTATATGCAGTATATAGCAGCAACAACTATAGAAGTCTCAGCCACAACAACAACATGAATAAATATATGTACATTTAATGTTATTGTTAATGGGGACAACATTTATTAGTCAACGCGCGTTTTACATGGATTTTTACATGCACCAATTGAATGAATATACTATATATACTATATAGATGCAAAGAAACCCATATACAAGAACATATATATACATAGCATATATACCACTGTAGATAGGGTGAAATGTTTTAAATTAAGTACAAGTATAAACAATACAGCAAATCAATGGAATTTGTTGTCACGGTTTAATGGAACAACACAAATAGAAAAGGAACAACGCAAAGTTTATACACACACCTACACTCACACACACACACCTACATATATAATGTTGAAAATTTTTTGAATTTAGGCAATGATTTATACGTTACTTATAACATTATACATTATATATATTTATGGAATGTTGTTTGGTTTGTAAGTTTCTCCTTTTCATACGAAAGTCTCCTTAAATTATCTCAAGAGGCAAACAACATTTTTGAGAACTTACAAGTCATACAAGGAAATGGATTATTTTAGTCACCAGCTTACTTAGTCAATGAATGAGATCAACGAATTATGTTTAATTTGTTATTACATATTTATATCAAATACCCTGTACGAAAAGGAGTCAAATCTGAATGTCGCTCAGTCTGATAGATCAGTTAAATACTTAGGTAATATAATATAACAAAATAAATACATAGCTGCTGGTACAGGTTATCTCCAGGTCGATAATTTTCGACTTGATAATTGATTTTTAGTTCAACAACTTACACTTACATTTACATTAAGACCAGAAGCATTCAACAAACAAGATAGGACAAGTAATATTTATGTAGATATTTTAAATGCAATTTACAATAAGCAATTACAAATGAGTGTATATTTTGTACAATTAAGTATATAATTACACAATAGCCACATTGATTAAACGAAAACGTCCTAAGTTTGGCCACATACAACAACTATCGTTTAAAGAAATCAACAATATATAAAACAATTAAATATTAAAAATATTTAACATTATGGCAATTAATGACGTCAATTTTTTACTGTAAATATATATTTATTCTAAATGTATACAAAATTCGTAAATCAAATTATGTAAATTTATAGTCAATTTTGGTGCAAATTGCGTACACATTCAAGTTAAGAAGTATTAATTGTGGAAATTTCAATGATATGCTAGATCCTATAATTTTAATTGGATTCAAAATCAAACAAATTTTATTATGAAAATTGTAATCAAATGTGCTAATAATAAAACTCACTCAACAACCAAAGACATGATTTAAATTCCCTGTTCGAATAATTTTCATTATGAAGCATAACGTTTTTGATGATAAGCCAAAAAGTATGCTATACAAATTATTGGATAATTATTTTAAAAGCTTAACCACGAACAGAAGTGGTACTACATAAATACATATTTGAATTTATTTTAGAATAACGTGAATAAATTTTGAAATTACGTATTAGTTATAATTTTAAAGCTTAATACTGCCGTTCAACAGTTCAAATATGAGATTGGCTAATCAAATTATGGTTCTGCTCTAAAAATGATTATTAATTATTAGTTTATTTGAGAAATACTTTGTCGCCACAAAACTGTTTAACGGCGGTTCATTTAGTAAATTATGTAATATACATTTACGTTATCTTGAAAAAAATGTTTATAATAATATTATTGCTACCATTATGCATTATTATTTGGTTAGAGAATAGCTAAGACTATTCGAACCAACAATCAAAGCTGGTTGCTTGGTTCCAGACCAAGTTAAGCTGATGTTGCTAAGATGTTAGTTTGATGCTTTGGTAGAGAATTATTAGCAATACACAACATGTGACAGTGGCAGTCGTTATTAATCCCAGGTAATGCTAGACGTGACACTGAATCAGTATAATAATTTAGCTGCAAGCAAAGTGTAAGACAAACATACTCCTAACTAAATACATACAGACATACATTTATTGAGCATAAAGATACAATACATACTTACATAGTGAGCCATGCACTGCAATATAAAAAGGACGCGCTCAAAACGTAGTTACATACATAGATATACAAAACATACATACATACTTATTAACACTTGGAACGGATATAAACAATGGGCACAGTTGGCTTAATTTGTTGAAGGCGCCGATTTGAAGTTCAGCTAACTGATTTCCCATGATTTAAAAAGCCAACTTCCTTGAAACTAATTAAATTGAAACTAAACTAATGTTAAACCAATACAATAAATGTACGAACAATCGTCTATTGAAAATTCCCACTTAGCCATATACATATACATACTTACATACATAAATACATACACATTAATACAAATGTAATGCCCCAAGAGGCGTTGCTCAAGTACAAGGTTCTTCCCCACTCAATGAAATATGCCAGTTACCAATATATCTATATATATATATATATATAAACATTATATTTATAATGTCTTCTCGACATACATACCATAAATTTGTTAATTGACTTTGAGTGATACACAGATTCACTCATAGAGACTTTGTTTGGTCCCAAAAGCAACAATTATATTACCTAAACATATTCATATACATATGTAGCTATAAGTCCTGTTCCATATTCCACTTTCGCATCGGATTCACAGAAATTGCATTATTTTTGGAGATGGAAATAAATTAAGACTATCCTAAAAGTATGCTTTTTAATGTGCTTGAATTTGGTTCGAAATGGAATTGAAAAAGGCCTTATATACATAAAAATACAAATGCATACATACATATTTACAATATACATTTCAAGAACTATCCTTAAATTGTTGCAGAACGTTAAGTGTTTCAATTATTAACTATTTCAATTAGCAGTTGAATTCAAATTTACCAAAATAACAGTTGCAAATTTATGCAAATACTATTGAAGTGTTCTATTCGATTTATTTTAAATATCTTCAACAAAATCAAGTGAAATCAGATATAAATAAAGAAATATATATAGTTATTGTTATTTTCGACTTAACAGGTATCTAATGAAACAATTGCAACTAATTATTAATTATTAAGTACTTATAACAATTGATGATGAATGCATATTCTACATATTCATTGAATTAAACAGATATACGCATGCTTTAAACATACATAGACACATACATACTTATGTAAATACATATACTTATACAATATTCTTACATACAAGAATGTACAATAAATTGCATCTACTTACATTTATAAATATATAAGTACACGTTCTTGAAATTATGTACTTCTATCATTTGTGTTAACTATGACTATAATTGTTTGCAAAATTAAAATGATATTTCAAATATGCATAATGTTTATTTGTGAGGTATATATTTATACTATTAAAAAAAAATAATACAAAAATAATAATTACAATTATTTGGAACGATACAACAACAATAACTATGCTATTATACACAACTGTTGATGTTATGTTTAGTCTAATCATGGATTTCAAAAATAAATGAATATACACACGCAGACCATAAGCTGGTTTTATTTATTTATACTCAGACTTATTATCAAAAACAATTAATTATAAACTAAACTTTCTTCTGCTATAGCGGATAAATTTGAAATATATAGAATAGTTAAATTTGTATACGTGTATTGTTTGATTGATAAATTCGTCATCAAATCGACAAACAAAATAGCAAATGTCCTTAAGCCGTATTAAAAAAAAAAACAGCCAAACCTTTTTTAAGTTTGAATTTGTATTTTCCATGAAATTGTGTCGAACTGGGCATTGAAGTTAACATCACATGCTATACTTATTATAATTTTTCAATTATACGTTTCTCCTCTCGGCCTTTAACGCTTTTAGAGTCTCTGACCGCTGCTTTCCTTAGAACTGAAACAAGCGAAAAATTCATTGGACTATCTCAAAAAGTATTGGATTGTTGTTAATCACAATTAAACAATTTATTTGTTGGAGGCAGCGGTAGACTCAGTAAATTAATTAAAATGGCATCTCTTCCCAAAGTTGATATTGATAAGCCTAAATTTGATCAGAGCACGTATTGGGGTCGTGCCAAGCATTTCTTTTTGCTAACCAATCCTCTGAACTTGTTCGCATCATCTAGCGACCTGGAGAGAGCGCGTGAAATAGTTGAAAAGTATCGAGCTGGCAAATCTGTTCCCGAATGCAAATCAATCGAGGATGTGTGGAGGGCCAAGTATCTGTACGATTCGGCCTTTCATCCGGAGACTGGGGAGAAGCAGCTTATCATTGGGCGCATGTCGGCACAGATGCCAATGAACACCTTCATTACTGCTGGTAAGCAAAACAATATGTTTATATTTGTATGAGCTAATGTAAAAATATATGAGTCTACATTATATAAAGATGAATAGATCTTTAGTTCAAAGGTATTGGGATTGACAGAATCGGAAACACTTTATATAATATTTATTACAGCCATCCAATGAATTTAAGCATGGTAATACAGTATATCCTCTATAAATAATACAAATACCATCTTATATCAGCAATTTTCATCAAATACTAAAAGATTATCGTCGAATATTCTGAAATATTTATTCTCAATTTTCAATTGCTTTTATTCAATTAGGTATGATGACCTTTTACAAAACAACCAGAGCCGTTGTCTTTTGGCAGTGGTTCAATCAAACTTTTAACGCCACCGTCAACTATACAAACCGCTCCGGCAAAACTCCAATCAGTAATACGTAGGTTTCCTCAAGATAAGCAACGTTTTCTGAGGCTGAACTTGCTAAATCCCTCTTACAGACAGTTGTTAACCTCCTATTGTCTGGCAACAAGTGGAGCATTGGGCACCGCCCTCACCCTGAACAGTGCGGTGAAGAATATGAATCCTTTGGTTGGTCGCCTGGTGCCTTTGGTTGCCGTTGCAGCCGCCAATTGCATTAACCTTCCCTGCATGCGAATGCAGTAAGTATTTACGTGTACTGGATAAGAAATGTAAAAACTACTTAGTTATATTTTACGTATAAAGGGAGTTGCGCAATGGTATCGTTCTTTTGGATGAGAAGAACAATGAGGTCGGCATTTCGAAGAAGGCCGCTTTCGTTGGCATTTCATCTGTTGTGATCAGTCGAATTGCCATGGCAATTCCCGGAATGAGTAAGTATTCCTGAGTCACTTATGGAAATGACATGAATTTAATACAAAATCTGACAGCATTGACGCCTGTTCTGATAAATCACCTGGACAAGAACGGATTCCTGAAGAAATTTCCCCATATGAATGCACCAATTCAGACTATCTTCTGTGGTATTATATTAATATTTTCAACACCCATGGGCTGTGCATTCTTCAGTCAACGCGCTGCTATCAAGGTTGACTCGCTGGAGTCCGAAGCGAGAGAGTCTATCAAGAAGAATCGACCCGACTTGGATACTGTGTGGTACAATAAGGGTTTGTAGTCCGACAATTTGTAACTATCGGATCAATGATTTAACTTACAATATATTCTAAAAATATTATTTTAAAGAAATATTATGCTATAGACGAAATAATTATTTAAATTTAAAATTATTATGAATAAATTAAAGATTTTTATCAGAGTGTATTTGTCCGCTTGCGTTTGTGGAAT
The DNA here is from genome assembly GCF_004354385.1 of Drosophila innubila. Lineage (NCBI taxonomy): Eukaryota > Metazoa > Arthropoda > Insecta > Diptera > Drosophilidae > Drosophila > Drosophila innubila. Next base: position 5,701,004 of record NW_022995380.1, read on the forward strand.
TAAGCTGGAATAAAAGTTGCTTAACTTCAATTGATATCACAATATATTGATAAGATTGATTTATTAAGAATAAGGCAATCCTATTGGATACATAAGTATACATATAAACACAGGTATATTTGTGTGAGGAGCTGATAAGTAAATCGACACAACAGGCTGCCTTAAAAGCTTTGGCAAACTTGCAAGCCTCACTGTTAAAATGCTGCGCACAAGCAAAAAGCTTCCTCTCTCTCTCTCGCTCTCTTCAATGTCGTCGTCACTTACCACAGAAAAAGTTTCGAATTACGCAAGGTAATAAAAGAAACTAGAAAGAGAAAGTATTTTTGGCATGCTGACTATGAAATACGCTTTCCCAGTTGCCATTATTTAATAATATTTATTTAGTTATTAATATTTTACAAAAAGTTACAAATAACAATGTTGCTCTATATTATATTATTGCCCTATAAGAAATGTTCAATTGACAGATGAAATGATTGATTTATTAATAAAGTTAAGCGGCACATTGATTCGTTTCTGAGCGCGCGACAAAAAGCATGAACCTAGTGAAATGCTCTCTTCAAGGGCAAACAAAAAGCTCTCTGGAGCGGCGGCTGAGGCAGCGGTAACGGCAGCAGCAGCAGCAGCTCTTAGCTGTCGGTTTAGTCGTCAGTTCACTGCCAAAGTGTTAGCAAGCGGGACGCTTGGACAAGCGTGAACGTATAGAAGCGTGCGGTTGCTTGTGTGTGCGTGTGTGTGTGTGTAGGTGTTGCACGCGTGAAAAACTTGAAGAACCGAAACTCAAATACTCACACACCCATACATACTTCATAAACGTACGTATAGCGTGTGTATGTGTCAGTGTCGCAACCTGTTCTCCAGTTCATCAACTCTCTGGAAATAGTTGTTGTTTGTGATTAGCTCAGCTGTGCACCCGGCAAACGTCCGATATGATTTATGGATTTTTCAATATTACGCATATTTATGATAATGCTATAACAATTATATAATGCAACATAATCGCATGTTGTTCTTTAATTTACGATATATTCGAATACCTAAGAATCGACACTCTCGATTATATACGCATGTGTACACGTACGTGGACATACTATATGTATGTATGTATGTATGTATACTTGTTTGTAGAGTATTTTTACTGCACTGGAACTTGAAAGTTGACTTTCTGGCGATTAGCGCGAATCAGTTGGGTCACTGCGGCCATTGATAAGCCCTCGGGGCAGTAATATTTATAAGCACAACAAAAACTACAGTAGAAGCTCTGCTAGAAGACAGCTTCGTAAGAAAACAAATTTGTTGGTCTCTTTTCTTATATTACCACTATACAGATAGTATTTAGAACAACGCAGAATATGAAGATAGAATATTTTTTAAATTTGTTTATTCATTGATAAAGATAGACCAAGGTCAGTTTTAATTATTATGGAATGTATGAGTGTACGCCTTAGCGAGTTAACACTGTGCGCACAAGCTGACAAACATAAATAAATATATTGATACTGTGAAACCAAGCAGCTGACACATTGTATCAATTAAGCTATCAGCAAGTTTTTAATTGCAGCGAAAGTATCTAATCAGACTTCAAAAAGAACTCTACAAATAAATGTAATCTTACCCTTACAGCATTATCTTTTGGGCTAAAGTGAAAGGGAAAGTATATCAGAATGGCTTTGCTGCCCCGCGTGGATATTGATAAGCCGAAGTTCGATCAGAGCACGTATGTGGGGCGTGCCAAGCATTTCTTTCTGGTCACCAATCCCCTTAATCTATTCGTTACCTCGAATCAACTAGAGTCCGCACGACAGATAGTACAAAAGTATCGAGCTGGAAAGGATGTGCCCGAATGTAAATCCATTAATGATCTATGGAAGGCCAAGTATCTGTACGATTCGGCCTTTCATCCGGAGACGGGCGAGAAGCAGCTACTCATTGGACGCATGTCGGCACAGATGCCAATGAACATGTTCATCACTGCCGGTTAGTACACACACACACACCCACCCAAGCACACACACATACCCAAACACACACACACACAGTGCCAGACTTGTGATTGTGATAATGTTGTTATCGTGTGATTTCATTTCATTTGAATATTTCAACAATTCGCTTCCGCGCTTTTATTAATAAACAAGTAATAATGAAAGTATTGTTGTTATTGTATTAATTTAGGCATGATGACCTTCTACAAAACAACGCCGGCCGTCGTCTTCTGGCAATGGTGTAATCAGACCTTTAATGCCATCGTCAACTATACGAATCGCTCAGGAACAACACCTATTAGTCAAACGTAAGTGACCCCAAAGCAACAAATTGTGTCAATCATCGAACTCATGATGTTCCTACTTAATTCCCCCCTCACAGACAATTGTTTACCTCATACTGCCTGGCAACGGGTGGTGCTTTGGGTACCGCCCTCACCCTGAACAGAGCGGTAAAGAATATGAATCCTTTGGTTGGTCGCCTGGTGCCTTTGGTAGCCGTTGCAGCTGCCAATTGCATCAATATTCCCTGCATGCGAATGCAGTAAGTATTCAAATCTTATCTTTAATCCTAAAGCTCATTCATATAACTTATTTCGCAGGGAGTTGCGCAATGGTGTCGTTCTTTTGGATGAGAAAAATAATGAAGTTGGCATTTCGAAGAAGGCCGCATTCGTTGGCATTTCAGCCGTGTTGGTGAGCCGTATTGCCATGGCCATGCCCGGAATGAGTAAGAATCCATGATTCGTATATTGAAACTAAATTAATATTATTTAAACATCGATAGCTTTAACGCCTCTGCTTATGGAGAGCCTGGAGAAGCGCGGTTTTCTGAAGAAATTCCCCCGCCTGAATGCTCCAATTCAAACGGTCTTCGTCGGTTTCGTTCTTCTCTTTGCCACGCCCCTGGGCTGTGCATTCTTCAGCCAACGGGCGGCAATTAAGGTGAGCGACCTGGAGACTGAGGTCAGCGAATCCATACAGAAGAAAAATCCGGACTTGGAAACCGTCTGGTACAACAAGGGCTTGTAGGCCAATAAAGGTGGATGGATGAAAGGGAATTACGAGAGGACAATAATTTTTTCAAGGGGATTAATTTATTTACTTGATGTGCATTTATAGGAATTCTTAAAGCATTTAATTGCAGGTTTTTGTTTGCGTTCTGTGTTTAGTTAACACATTTAAATGAATGTAAATTAGTTAATTGTTGTGCTCGAGTCGCCACAATTTACTCAGGAGTAGCTTGTGATTCAAAGCTATTTAGAAATATCAAATATGAAAATGTTGTTAATAAATAAATTAAAAGGAAAATTGTAACTGATTTTTTGGCGCCGGCGTCTCGGGGGTTGCCCATCCGCTGAAAGTTTCCGATCTGATTTGATTGTAAGATTCCGACATTGGGTATTTTTAATTTTTGGTACCCATTTCGGGCTTTTTTTTTTATGTTATAAAATTTTTTAAATTTATGCATCATTTTTTTTAGAATTTCCTTGATTTTTTGATAAAATTTTTTTTTTTCGAATTAAACTGTCTAACTTCTCTTAACGAACGCTGACGAACTTCGAACCTTCATTAAAATGTTTACCTTAATTTTGTCAAATTTCTAAATTTAAGTTTTCATCAAACTTATACATTTTTATTGAGTTTTTTGCGTTTTTAAATTTTCAATTAACACGCCAACGGTCATTCAGTCCTGTATCAGTCAGCTTTCTAACATCTGTAGCAAATTTCCCTGAAAAATACTAACAAAATAAAATACCACGGCTTAGCGCGTTTTATAACCATTGTTGCCAACTTAGCTATTTTATACCTAGCTCTGACAATTTTTGTAGTTTGATTGTTACAAAAATTTAAATTTTTTATTGCCATTTGCCGAATATATGGCCGTTTTTAATATACATATATTCAACTATGTTTTGCTATTACTATTTCTTCTAAACAGTGTACGAAAGTGTACGCAAATACCAATTTTCCAGCCAGATGAAGTTTTTTTTCCTCTAAAAAGTTGGCAGCACTGTTTAATTAAGTATTTATTTATGAAAAGAGGCAACTTAGACACACGCAATTGTCATTTTTGAAGATTTTAATTTTCACTACATATATTGTTTTAGTAAAATATATTATTGAAATATATACCATTATCGATAACTATACAGTCGCTCAAGAAAATGGTGCTGATATAATATTTATCGATAGATCGATAGTTAGGTAAGTGCCACACACTAAAAAATACCAAACGCGTTTTAAAATTGAGCGCATTCTACGACGCAAGCACCCAATGTTTTAAATTAAATAATAAATGTAACTACATGGAAAACACGTCGACTATGAGCAAAAGACGCTCGTTAACGCTGAGCAGTCGGTTACTGCAGAAGCGACACAGTGGTGAGTAAACTGCTGGTAAACTAGCGATGTAATAAATACGTAATTGTGTTTATCTTAATTAGCCTCGCCACAAAATCGCGTTCGCGCCAGCGCAACACAGGATGTGGCAAGAGATGGGGATACACCACGTTCACCTACAGTAAACATTGTAGAGAATGTGGAGAGCACGCCACCCAACAAGAAGATGCACAGTCTGGACGACAGCTTGGACTTCTCGCCACACAATAACTTATCTCCGAGCTGTTTGTTTTCCCAGACGCTCGTCACGGGCAGCCCGGAAGTCAGCTGGCGTTGGAATTGCGATGGCAATGGGCGTGGCGACAAGGTGAACACAACCTCGGACAGCGGCTTTGATTCGGAGGAGTTTGGCCCGGGTGCCCTTAAGCAGATAGATCGACGGAAACAGGTGCGGGTGGACGCGGCAAATGAGCATCGTCGCAAGCAACTGGACAACAAACAGTGGCGTGCACAGCAAATACGTGATCATGAACTGCTGCGGGAACGATGCGACAAATTGCACAGGCAGTTGGACCAACAGTTGGCAGCACCTCCGTCGACTGCACTCGAACCCGAACCCTACTCATCATCCAAAGTAGCCGCAGTTGCTGCGGATCCTGCCTTGGCAGACTTTCTTAACGACTCGGATACGGATTGCTTTCTGCTGGAGGCCTCACAGCAGCTGGAGTCTGACTTGGCGCCGAAGCAAGCGTTGAAGCAGGCGTCTGTATCCACCACACCCACCAGTCACCACAAGAGCCACAAGGAAAAACGCTCCTCGTTCTACATGAAGTTCCTAGAGGATGAAAGTGAAACTGAGGATTGGTTTGTCGCCCTTGACGAGGCCATGCTAGAGGCTACGCAGCCTAAGAAGCCGCGCACCTCACTGCAACGCTACAAATCAATGCCGAGCAACACGGCATCCGATGCCACCATTAGTAATATCATTGTCAGTAGCAGCCTTACCACGAAGCCCTCATGCTCCACCTCCTCAGCTGTCAGTGGCAGCGGCAAGGCGGGCAAGGCGGACACGCCGGGCTTCAAACGTCATGCCAGTTCCCACGCCTTATCTCCGGCCACATCAAGCGGTAAGTGAAGCGAGTTGGACACTGCCTTCTGGAAATATAGTTATAAGTTCTTGTCTATTTTTAGTGCGTGGCAATCTTTTTGGCAGGCGGAAGTAATGCGTTCGAGAATGCGTTTACGCCCACACTGACAAGTTCCCACAACTTCCCATCTCCATCTACGAGCACCGCATGTGATGCGCAAAAAGTTGAGTTTCTCCGAGTTTCGTTCGTCTTGTTGCTTCTCGTTGATTTCTTAATCGTTGAGCTTATAGTATCACTCCAAAGTATACGATAATTATATCCTTACAGCTCTTAATTAAAAATTAATTGTAATTTAAAGTTGGTCCTGCCATTTCGCTAATTGCATTATTTACGGCTCGCCATATGCTCATTATTAGCGATTTGGAAAGGAGCTTCCTTCAACTGATAAACTATTCAGTTGAAAGCGGAAATGGCTGTCTGTTTGTCATCTACCTCCCCATTGACGGCTGATAAGCGCGGATAATTGAAAGCCTAATCCAATTAATAATTAATATACGAGCTTAAATATCCTAAAAGTTTTCCATATTTGTTGCATTTGCATTAAATTTAATAATGTTCGTTTAAAGTATTAATATCTAGTTATATATAATTTTTATAAATTAAGTAAATCATCATAAGATATGTTAAAAGTTCTTAAGTTACTCTCTAGCTCTGTGGTTTTAAATTTTTAGCTCATATTAAATATATATTACAATTTAAGCTTTAAAGGATGTGTGAAGTCGTTAATGTTTAACGCTGGCTCACAATGGCACGCATTTAAAAGGTTTAATACGCGCTTTTGGTCATAGTCCATTTCATTTGGGCTAAGGTCAAAGTTGAAGCCCTTTTCAGCTATTATACTCAACAAAAGGCAATTCCAGCACACACACTTACACACACATACACATATTAGGAAGAAGAAAGTGTATGTGAGTAAATTTGCTTTTTATGAAATGCAATGAATCTGTAACATAAAGTATGCTGCCATATGTTGACGATGCGCAGCATAAACCAATCGCAACCGAGCAACAATCCGAGCAATCGCACGGAACAAAACAGAATGAGCAACAACAGGAATTGACAGGGGTTGGGGGCAGGGATACAAAACAAAAGGCAAAAGCAGCAGGTCATCCAAAATTGGTGACGTCTAGAAAGCGCAAAACCGAGCTGCAAAAGTAATAATACAGCTAAAAGGCAAAGTGAGCTTAAGACCCATAGAAAAGGAGGGAATGGGCGTGTGAGCAGCACAGCACTACCGACAAATGAAATGCACTGTGTGGGCGCCAAGTATTCATTCTGGCGTGGGAACTCAGCGAGCTTTTTTGTGGCGAGCTTTCACAATGCTTTTGAATGGTGCGGCGCCTTTCGTATATTCATAATGGCGTCCATTCACGACGCTGGCAAACAGTTTTCTGCGCGCAGCGCCAAAGTGAAGTTCGTGGCAGCGCATTAAAATTCTCGAAGAGCAGAAACGCAGTGTAGACAAAAACAAAAATTATAAAGAGAAAATTTAATAATATAGACAAGATTGAAGAGTTAAAGAACAAACCAGCGTGAAGCGTTAAAATTCTTGATTATTGTCGTACACAAAGTATTTAAAAGAAAAGAGTCCAGTCAAATTTAGCTTGAGTCCAGTGAAGCGCGGCCTTTATTTTTGACACTGAACGCCTCCAAAAAAGTTACCCCCATCCATCGGAAAAGCGTGCACGAATTTGTGGCGCCAGCGTTGCCCCATCGTCGCAATTTGTGAACTGAACTGAAGCGCAAAGAAAGCCAAAAATAAAGGGGCAAAAAGCAAAACAAGGCAAAGGAACACAAGAACGACGACAACGACAACGAGAACGACATCGTCCTTTGATAGAAACGCGTGCAATGTTCATTGCAGCAGCTGCATGGAGCTTTGTTGCTTCATGGCGACTGCTGTGCATCGGAATGCTGGCGCTGGCGCTGCTGATGTTCGCTGCAGAGGCGGACGCTGCTGGCAGTGGCACCGGCGGCCTGGGTAATCAGGCGGTGTTTACCAGCTCTTTTCTGGTGCGTTTCCGTCGGGGCGTTGACAATGACTTCGCCCACAAGGTGGCCGATAAATATGGCTTCGACAACCTGGGACCGGTAAGTAATCTGAGATTCTCTCTTCCAACTTATCGAGCAGCAACAACAGTTCATTTGCTGTGAAAAATCAATTATTTTATGTTCGGACAGCGTGGGCACGTTTCCAGCCTAAAGACACAACCCAACAGCAGCAACAACAATCGAGAAGCGACAACAATCTACACTCGACAAAGGTCTGCCAGGCTGCCAGGCTGCCAAGCTAATTGTGACTGCTTAAGTGGGTGTCAGTGTGAGTGAATGTATGTGTGTGTGTGTGTGTGTGTGTGTGACAGGATGCGTGCCTGGCATACAATATACATACAAGTGCTTCATATATGGACTTGACTTTAGCCGACTTCCGTCAGCCGCGCAAAATTTCCATTGCATATCGTCTAGGCGCAAAAATGTTGCCAGTTTTAGCTCGTGTTGTTGTTGCATGTTCGAAAGGGGCACAAGGTCAACAACTACTTATCCAACTAGACAACTATCGCAGCAACAAACAATGCAGACATATTACATATTCGATTTTCACTTACTTGATTGCATTTATTTGACAGACAGATACATAGATACTAGTATGTAATATGGCTAACAATATATGTATTTGTGGTAGTTGAATAATATGTAAGCAGACATCTGCGTTTGACAGGCATTCTAACTGAATCAGAGCACACTTGTTGCATATTATGTGGGCCAATATTTCAGTTGCTACCACCAACAACAGCAACAAGAACAATCGATAGCCGATGTGCGGCTAATTAATTAACTCGACAATCTGACTTAATTGGGTAGCTACTAGCTAGCCGTCAATAACATTCCATCAGGGTCGGCATTTGTGTCAATAAAAAAGATGAAGCAGGCGTTAAATTCAATTTCCCTCCACTCCTCATTATATAAAGTGCTGATTTATTTGTAAGTCTTCCCGTTAACCTGCATCTGCGTCTCATAAATATAAGCAGCCATACCTGTCTACCATGATAAGGTACTGCTGGTTAGACTACCATTTTTCATTGCGCCACAGACACAGCTGTAGTTGCACCAGTTTGGCTTACAGAGTGGTAGTTAAGGCAACGTTAGCCCATTGCACAACTCAATCTTTTGAATGAATGTTATACTTTTAGTTACGACTGCTTGTTACACTACTTGATTCTCAAAGCTTTTGACACTGAAAGCAACGGCAAGGAAGCACGATACTACCAAGAACTACTCGACTTCAATTACCACGTTACATTTTTCTCTTGAATTCGTTTCAATCAAATTGATTTTCCTTTTGCAATTTTCCTGTCAATCTACGCCTTCAGCCTTCTAATCAGATGCAATTCTGTGAACAAGCTATTCTTTACAATCTTCTTAGAAACGGTTACTGTTTATCTGTTGCATTTTAAACAGCACCTTAACTTTAAAAGTTATTAACTGGCTTGTATTTTTTAACCACGGCTAATTTTGGAAAATTTTACAACTTAGTACTAACGATTAATAAATAAATTTATTTGCCTGAGTATTTACTCTAAAGACCACAATCGGTATATTGGTTGTTTCGAAAACTTGTTGCCTAAAATTTTCCCCGAAACTTTTTCAAATAAAGTTTACCAACAAATTCAACGCCTTACAAGATACAGACCATAAATTAATAATATAGCTCGTTCCTACAACCTAAAATAGAGGAAAATCGTTGAGTCCGGTAATGTCTTATTTTTAGTTAGTTCACTTTGCTTAATTATTCTCTTCTTGATTGTCTTAAGCAGCTTGTTAATACGCGAATGTCATTTAATCATTCACTTGAAGTGAATCTCTACCTTGTCTAGCAAATATTTTTCAACGAATATAGCTACCCTCTCTCTCATTTTCAATACTGCATAAATTAATTCTGTGTCGCCTGTTGGGTGTTCAAAAGGTGACGCATCTGATAAATAGAAATATAAATAGGAAAACATCACGGTAATGGTTTTTTTCTTTTTGTCATTTTTTCAGCTATTATCAGAAATACAGAAGCTTTTTATTACAGTATCAATAGACAGACATTTGATCACATTTTCTTGTAGATTAAAAGAAAAACGCAACTTCATCGGATAGTACGAGAATAAAAATAGGTATAACTTTCATTGTTATTCTTGGCATTTTGATTAATTTTACCTGCAGTAGGTTCATATCTATAGAGATCAATTACATATTTAAATTGACATTTTAGAAGCAAACTGGAACTCGAATAGAATTTGTGGGCATTTGATATTTATGAGTAAGCTTATGGTCTACTTGTTTGTTTAAATATAGAATGCCATTTAATTAAAAAAAGGTGTTCAGTGTGGCTTTTGCTGGATTTCCGGGCTAAGTTCTCAATGAGTCGGCTTGTGGCCGTAGATGTACAACAAAAGTCCATCAGAATGTTATTTGGGGGCGTAGAGTAATAAAATTGCCGAACATGTATGTAGACCGAAAAAATCTGTTGCTCTTACGTCAAACGCTATCTGCACACAGAAATCACAACTGGCTGAAAAAAGGCAGCACATAGGGCTTATGCTCTGTTGGTTGCCTAAATCGATATTGCGTATACGCCGCGTATGAAGTTGCACAGGGTTTTATCTGTTGAATTGGCGCTGTGTATACATTTAGAGTTTATTGCATTTGATGTTATGGCCTTATCACCAATAAAACCTTAGTTGTTGCCAGTCAGCCATTAGGCAAACATTCATACTTACACTCACATGCCCATACATTTATGCATGTAAGCTTCGATAAACATAGGCACAAATAGAGATTGTTGTTTTTGTGCTGACAATTTAAATATAATAAAATACTTAACTCAATTTCGTGCTTTGGTAAATACATATGTTTTTGATTTGGTTAGCCAAACAGGCAGCTGGATTGCTGGAACACTGGACTCACTTCACCCACGCAATATCCCAGCTTTTTTCTTTGCCTTGCAATTTTCTGCTCGGTGATTTTCGACGTGCGGCATTCTCGTGTTGCTTAATGTCTAACAAATTCACAAAAGCTGCTCACAGTGTGTTGCTTTCAGTTCTGGCTAATACCTCAAAGCGTCTCTTCCCATCTTAATTTATGCTCATCGTGTCTTTGTGGTGCTTAAAAGTTTCACCTACTACTTTCCTGTCAGCTGTGTTGAGCCGTTTAGCATGCAATGTGTGTGTACATTTTATTTTTTGTTTGGTGTGTGTAATAACTTTAAAAGCTAACAAACCCGTCTACCATCTTACGTCTGCTTGTCTCTCCGCTTATCATCGTGTACTCGGCCACAAAGCCTTGCATTAAGCGTTAAGTTGTTGTTTGCCAAGCAATCCTAAGCCTCGACAACAACATGAGCAACAGAATCGTCTGGTTGTCTCTACACCCTTGATACCTTGAGCAATGACTTCAGCAAAAATTAGAAATGGAAATGGAAATTAGGAAAAATACTTAGATATCAAATACTTAAGTCTATAGGTTTTCTATATAGTTCTTTTATGTTTTAATTTAATAACAAAAATATGTTTACAATATGCATTCTTCTAAAAGAATATTAAAATTAACGAATTTCACTTTTGTGGCAGCTTTTTGTTTCAATTTAAAAAATTTTAAGAATGTTGCAATTACAAGTAATGATTTTAGCTTAAAGTCTTCTGCTGAAGTCTTTTCAAGTTAAAAATAATGTTTCAATTCAAAGTAATATTCATAGCATAGTTGCATATTAGTCTTAATTTTACGTTCGTTTTCTGTTTTAAGTCCATCGAAAGATGGAAAGATCAATTATAATAGTAATAGTCTTATATTAATGTTTGCATATTAGTTTAAGTCCTTCAACTAATTTTTAAGCATATAACTATGAACAGTGAATGGGAGCAACTGCATAACTTTGTAAATATATAAATTTGCTGGGAATGCCAGCTGTTATTAAATATGCATGAGAGAAGATTGCATTGCATATTTTAGCTCTCATTAAATATGCAGCGTTCATTAGATATACATCCAGAGATTATAACTTAAATATGGCAAGGTTTATGATAGATTCAGAATAGCAAACAGATGAATGAATTTTGTGGGCGTCGAAGTCGGTTAAAGAATCGGTAAAATGACTTTGAGACTTGTCATTGTGGAATTTATTTTATTTGGCCTGAAACAGAACAGACGATGGAGCCTTTTTTTGTTGTTGGATGTTTACGTTTCATTTATTATGCGAAATGAAAAACGAGTTAACAAATTGTGTGGCCTTTTCTTGCCGCTTGCAAATTAACAGCACAGACATTTGGCCAGCAATTTGTAACTCAAGGCAACAAAACATATGTTGGCAAATAAAAGACAAACAAAGGACTTGCACGTCGTATAAAGACGCACATGCAGGGCTATGCTAGAAATCTTAAAAAAAAGAACCGCAGGCACACAAGCCACACACGCACACACGCACACACGCACACACGCACACACGGACGCACGTACACAGACAGAAAGAGACATGCAATAAGAATGGCAACAGCACACAAAGCGTTATCACGTATACGCAGCGTTGTGAACCAAGTCGATGGAAAACGTCCCTTATATTTTTTTTATTTAATATTTATTTTTAGAATCGTAAAGCAGCTCGAAGCGTTTGCTGGACACGAGCTGAGTTCGATGTTTCATATGAATTGTTTTCTGACCATATGAATGAGAGGTTTATTTAAAGTATCGCTATCACTTTAATTAGACGTAAATTCGAATATTTTGGCAAAACGACACACTGAAGACTTTCAATAAATTTGCTAAAAATTGTATCTAACTTTGTTCATTAAAGTCTTGAATATGCATCAAAGACCTGCTCACCTGTGTCACACTAACAAGTTGTCTGCCATCTCCCATCTTATGCCCCATTTGTGCTTTATGGCCAACAGTTGGCAAACTTTAATGGAGAAGCCAACTTTTGTCAAATATTTGCAAGTTTTCCGTTAGCATGTCGGGTATCGTATTACACGTGCTGACCCCGGTCGTCGGGCTTGTATAGTTTCTGTAGTGTAAACTTAATACTACAGGCACGACCCTAATTTAGCACTAATGCTTATTACAAATTTTTGGGGTCTTTTTCTGTTAATTGCAAAGGAAGCAAAATATTTTTTTTTAAGTTGGTTTAGTCACAAATTTTGTTTTGTGTAATTTACAACTTGGTTATTAGCAACAGCTTAGCCTACAATTAAGTTATTTGATATGCAGAAGGCCAAGTTGTTTTAAATTTTATTGGCATCCAATTGCCTAAGATTACCAACACGAGTCAGTCATAATTGCCATGACGTAAATAAACTATTTGTTCGACTGTGCAACAAAATGTGAAAATGTGCTTAAAGTTTTTGTCACTTTAAAACTAATTCAATGCAAATAAGTCAAGTTTGCGAAGCACTTATTTAGAATATCTGTTGATTGATTGAGTGAGCAGTCCAGATATGTTAAGATATTATTATAGCGTGCTTTGTACATATTTTATAAAACAACTTGGACAGTTTGTTCGCCATGCGGCAAATTACATTTTAATGTAATTGTTAGAAAAGAAAAGCAGAGCAGAGTTTGGGAAATGAGATAAAATCATTAAATTTAATTAGCCAGCGGGCGGCTGGCTCCTGTTTGTACAGAGATGTTGTTGAAAATCGCGCATACGCAGCATGAGCCCAACAGCATGTCAATGCCAACAGTGCGCTAGATAATTATTTTGCTTGCTTGCGAGAATCTAGACGTCTTTGCTCCAAATAGCACACAGACTTATGTGATTATGATGGCTGGGGTTGCTTTTCAGTCACTTACTCACTCTCTTTCTCTCTTACAGGCCAGTCTTTTCTCTATCGTTTGTTGTTGGTGTCCAACATGGCCTTTAGTTTGGCTTAAATGCATGTGACCCAGTTGCAAAATGAGTTCATGTTGCCATGTTAAACAGCTGAACATTTACTTATACTTTCCACTTTCCAGTCCTTCATTCTTAATTAATACTTGTCTTGAAAGGGGTCGAAAAAAGGGGTGTTGTGGCGACCACTCGTGGTGCCATTTGTTGCTGCATTGAATGTCATGTTCAACGGTCGTTGCAATTGCAACTCAATTATTTTTCATTCGATTTCATTGTATTGGCTCTTGCGTTTCCCGCATAAGTCAACAAGCTAGCAGCTAACTCGCATAAGCTGGAGCCAACAAATCAAAGCTGTATCAGCCTGACCAGGACAATGACTGGCACATGGCAAAAGCCTCAATCAAAGCTTATTAGCCATGACTGCTGTTTGTCTTTGCTTTGGCTTTCACGCCACATCCTGCTGAATTATTCAGCAGGTCGTGGCATTCATTTGCATTTCTCTCTCCTCACTTGCCACCTGCCAATTTTTTTGTTTTGAGGGCTTTTAGATACATTTGCCATGCCATGCCACTTATTGCTGTCGGGATTTACATAGCTAACGCAGCTGGCAATCAATATTCCTGTGTTTGCGGCCAAATCCAGCTAAAGAGAATTCTGGTCGCATATGCTGGGACTTTTTAAATTAAATTTTACAGACACGACCCAAAATCAAAACCTGAGCAGACACAGCAGCTGACATTTGCCAATACCAATATACATATGATAAGGCATTTAAATATTATAAACTCATCAGCTCGTGTGTAAGTACAAAGTTTTTTGTTTGATGGTAGGTTGATTCACATTTCGACGAGTGCTTAATGAAAAACTTTCAAATAAATTCAGACAAATGGCATGTGATAACGATTTGTCAGTTGACAAACTATAGCTTTTCTTTTTATTCAGAAACACAAAAATATATATTATTTAAGTTATCATATACTATATATATGCGAAACACATATCTATTTATCTTTTTATCTCTTTGTTTACTTATGTGTAGAGCAGTAGTCATTTGCACAAATGCCATCAGAAATGTTGCCAGCTACTGATAAAAGTGACCTGTCACTGATAAAGAGCCATAGAGCCATTTCTAGTTTTGATAAATGGATTTGTCTAACGCATATGGCCAGAGATAAAGGACATTGCATAATGAAAATATGTATGTGTGTTGCCTACTTTTCAACTCCAAGCTGAAGGAATTTATGAAAATGTGGTAAAGTCACATAATGGATGCTAAATGAAATTTTTAATTGATGCTATTCTGTCTGTGTCTGTTGTCTGTTTATGTGAGAGTGTGTTAGTGCGACAGTGAGAGCTAATAGAGTGTCCTTTCAACACACAAGAGCTTTGTATAATGGCAACTTAAAGCATTGCTGTTGGCTTATTTAAGCTTTTGGCTCAACAAAAGACCACCTGCATTTCATGGATGGAGCTATATATGCCTCTGTCTTTCGCCTGTTGTAAAAGTGCATAAACAAACTCAGATACATATATGTATATTCACAATCACTTGTGGTTTGCTGCATGTGCATACGCCTGTTGCTTTTGTTGGTTGTCTTTTTGTAAATGTGGTTGTTGCTGTTGACTGTTCAGTGTTGTGTGTTGTTTGTTGTTTGTTGATGGCACACAGTGCATACGCTTTGAGTGAAAATCTATAAATATCTGTCGTTGACAGCGCTTGCTAGATGTCATGTCGTGTCGTAGTTTTGGCATGGAATTCACAATGCCCGTATTGCCCACACAGTGCGTGAGGCTTAAAGGATGTGATGTAACTACACACACAGCCCTTGTCCTGTTGCTGGGTATGCAAATTTACATACTTCATTACGAGTATGTGTCAATGTTTTGAGCAACAAGTGCACCTCCCTCTCTCACTCTCTTTTCCATCAACCTCCATAAACTGAGATCTCCGATAAATGAAACTTACTACAGACGCCATTTTGGCAACACAGTCGCACTTGTATGCGAGCTAAATGCGCGTGGGTGTTACTTAAATAAAGTATTCCACAAAAAGTGACGCCTTGAGGACTGACATAGTCGACAGGGTGTTGCGGGGGAAGTAACATGTCGTCAAGTGTCTGCTCGACTGGCCTGACTTTGCTTTATTTTGCTCTCTGCCGGCTGCTGTCCGCGTTATCACCCGCTGTGACACATTATATTTATAATTCGTTGTGTACTACACATACTCGCACACACACATACATACATACACATTTTGTTGCATAGATACAATGACAACAACAATGACTGAATTGAGTGGAGCTGCTTTTGTGCTTTCTATATGCCTGGTTATTTTTGTTTAGCTCAACCCACTCAACAGAGCTCAGGCATTAAGCTTTATTTATTTACTTTCTGTTTTCGTAATTTTTTTTTTGTATATGTTCTTTTTGCTGCCATATGTTGCGTTTATTAGGAGTAATGCAAAAATTATACCAAATTTCTAAAAATATTCACTCAATTTAACCGCATGTGGCTGCTGGGATTAGTTGATAGCCTTATTAATTTCTTTGGGAAAAGTTCCACTGTGCGTATGCGCAATGTTTTTATTATCTAGCTGCCCAAACTTTGCCTTGCTCTTGAGTAAAAGGGCAACATTTAAAAGCTGGCAAGCTAGACCAGACCAGCTGTTGCAGTATCCTGAGTACTTAACGCACAAATTAAAATGGCATAAAAATAGATAACCCCCGCTCATCAAAAAGGACGACGGCGACGACGAACCTAAACTCTAGATTATTGACAAACTGCCAGTGGTTTATGATTGGCAAACATCAATGGATTGATGGTCCTCAGGCAGCAATGCCGTACAGTGGTTAAATGTTTATTTTAGATCGAATTAATTAATAACTTATTCAAAAATGTCTAGTCTTTATTGCGGAAGATTATATTAACTTTTTTAAATTTAAATTTTTAATCTTTGTATGCGTAAAAAAGTATGTGGAATAGAAATCTCTTTTATTTCAGTTATTTTTTAGATATATAACTATGTATCCTTGCATAATTAGAGGTACTTCTTAATATTAAAGATGGCACGGAATTTAATATAATCGAATATTTAAAATAAGCTATCGATACAGCTCAATTCATAATGGACAAATCTAGAGAAAAAATGACCAAAAAAAGACCACTGTTCGCCTCCTGTCATTTCTGTCTTGGCGTATTGCTGTTGTTATCTTTCCTCCTAATTTGGCCTAAATAAACTAAGAGTGTTGTACTCATTGGAATCTGCTGACGTGGCTTGGCTAAAATTTCATGAATAATAAGTGACTCAATTGTTGACAGACATTCACCACATCCCTTTCGAAATACAGAATTATGGAAATGTACGAAATAACCGCTAAAAAGAATTTGGGAATACTATTAACTTTTTCTTTTTGCGGCATTTTGTATATAAGGCTTCTCTGTCTGAGCTAGATTTGAATACATAAAAATAAAAATTTGGTATGTTTCTATCTCAGTGTAGACAAAGGAAGACCCTTCATCAGCAACGTGGGCGAGGATGCTGACAGTTGCTCAGGTTGCAACATCTCTAAAAATAGGTTCAGCTCGAAGATAAGTTAAACATCTTGCATATTTCAAGATTCAAGTGGAAAGCAAGTAGGCAACTGAACAGATGTTAGGGACACATTTTAATTACTGCAGCGTATGACGGCGATATTTAAGCCGTTTAAAGGACTCTTCAGAGCTCAGCTGGTATTCAAGCAACTAGTACTAATTATTCATTCTCCGCTGGTAGCCCGTTTGGTATGTGCAAAGAAAACTAACAGATACTCAACAGCTGTCCAATTTGTGCACGAGTTTCCAATGTCAGCCATCAGGTCAACAAGGAGGCAACAGAAAAATGTCAGGATGACACTTGCTACTCCACTTGCGAAAGCAAAACAGCTCCCAGGGGATGTCCAATGATACTCAAGTATCCTCATAGAATAATTGGATTTGTTTGTCTGTCAAATATAAATTCCACTTGAATTTTTTGGACAGTTTTTGTTTAGCTTAGCTTCAACAATTTGCAGGGTATCTGCTAGTTGGGCAAATGTAGTTGTCAGCTAGTGTTTGATGTTGTCGACTTGCCATTGGGATTTCAGCCATAGTGTGTTGGGGATTGGATCGTGTGTAACTAGAAATGCTATTTATTGGGATTGCATTGGGCCAAATTGGAAATTAACTAGAAAGAAATGCTGTAAACTCTCAATTTACCAAAGCCTGGCCAAGGACGGCAAACAGCAGTGATGAAGTTGTTGCTCTGAAGATGATGCTCATGACTGGCAATTTAAACGTAATTATGGGCACGCACTAAGGCACTTACTTGTAGGGTATAGGATGTTGGGGAATATCCAGCTAAATATAATTATAGCTCAATTATAATTATGGCTGACGCATCTACTCGTGCTACAAGCGGGAAATTAATGTGTTAAGCTCAATTATAATGAGTTCGCCGGTATCTCATGAAATATTACTCAGTGTTCTATCTTTATTTTCTTTCATTGCTATGCAGCTGGTAGGCGCCGATGGACAGGAGTATCACTTCAAGCACAGGACTCTGCCACATGCCCGGTCACGTCGTAGCTTGACGCACACACGTGCCCTCAAGAGCCATCCCTCGGTGAGTATTACTGTAAATCATAGCCAACATCATGACCAAGTGCTTGAAATTTCTAGACTGCTGACAATTGTATCCATCACATTTGCAAATGCCAGAGTTCAGTCGTACCTCCTTCAACCGTTCATTCGTATGTTGGCTTCCATAGACAGCTATGCAATCAGTGGGAAAATTGTATTCCTGTCAGTGCAAAATGCACAACCGCATTGATTGCAATTGTGAATTGGACACATCTTCCTTGTCCATTGTCCGTTGTCCGCATTTCTGACCGGAACGTGCCACTGGGCCATTGTCGATAATTACTATTCAAAATGCAGTTGTCAAACAAAACAGAATGCACAACATGGCGAAAGGGAAATGGGGCAGCAAAATATGCTGATTTGACAGCAGTTTGATTTGCATTTTAGCCCTATCAGTAGCCAGGCCCAGAGTTAACAGCTGGAGCTTGTTTGCCTGCCTGTTATTCAACATTAACATTTTAGACAGACACGTACGCATAACATTGACCTAGAATCATGAATGGGATGTCGGACTCGACCATCGACAGCCGTTGACAGCTGGCATTCTAGTCATACATTGATACTTTCTGAATGAATATTCATTTTCATTGTCTCATCTCATCAGGTACATACGGCCGTACAACAACCGGGCTTTAGGCGTGTGAAACGCGGGTTGCGACCGCAGGTACCTGCTATTCATGGCCTGCACTATGAAGCAACATTGGGAGAGTCGAATGACGTGGATGTTGAGCCAACGGATCCGTATTTTCCCATGCAATGGTATCTGAAGAACACCGGACAGAATGGCGGAAAAGTAAGGCTGGATCTCAATGTGCAGGCTGCCTGGGCGCAGGGAATAACGGGCAAGAACGTGACAACGGCTATCATGGATGATGGTAGGCAACAAGAACATACAAATCATATATGCAACCGATTTTAATATGCACTCTCTTTCGTTTTTGTCCACTGTGCGATACTTGCAGGAGTCGACTACATGCATCCGGACCTGAAATTCAATTACGTGAGTAACTCTATTTTACCCTTATAAAAGGAAACACGTATGTACATATGTGTGTGCGTGTGTGGGTTGTTGCATTTCAAATTTATATTTATATGTGTGAGTCATGACCAAGTGACCAACTGACCACATCCCAATTCCAAATGCTATTTGTGAATCCGACCCGCAGCATTTGGCCTTAATTAAAATAACCGCTCCGAGTTGGTTGTAACAACTCACTATATTAACGGTTTGCCAATTTAATTTGCCAACTTTATTATAATGCAAAAGTGCATGTCAAGTGTGGGCGGTTTAATATCAGTTTTGATTGATATCTGCATCAATGCTTTGCGTTGAAAGTTTAATTTAAAAGCAATTCAAGGAATAATTATTCAATCTCTTTTGCATCTTTTGATATATAGTTATTGCATACTTTCCTACATGTCTATCTACATTTCTTAAATATTGCTTCAATTTTGAATTAATTAGGATAAATTTATTAAAATTGTTTTCCATTCTATGGACCATTTGGTTTTGGGAAAGTTTGATACCCTATGCCGTTTTTTAAATTAAATTACATTTTATATTTAAAAGGCTGTGCTATTCCTTTTTTATGTGTGCTGTCAAACATAAAACTATTTTATAAGGATGGTAAATGTGTCAACTAGCCTTTATTAACTTGTATGTGTGCGATGAGACACCAAATTGCACTTAGGACTCACACCAGCTAACTAGTTGCTACGCATATGAGCAACTACCGACATTTTCTCACTTGTTTTTTCTCTTTTTTATGCTTGGTTTCACTCATATAGAACGCGGAGGCCAGCTATGACTTTAGCAGCAACGATCCATTCCCCTATCCACGCTACACAGATGATTGGTTCAACAGGTAAGTGTAGGGCTTAGCTAAGTGCCATACCAGAGGAGAGAGAATAAAAGCCTGGCCAAGGCAATGTATTAGAAATAAAAGGGAAATCCGTTTGCAATTCTTTCTCATTGTATTTTTTTCCTTCAACTGTTTTTCTTTACGTTAATTGTTTTTTATATTTTTAATTTTATTTATTTAACACTCAACCAGTTGATAGAATTCAAGGGTATTCTTAGCAATGTTCCTTTTGTTTTTGACTGCTTTTGGCTTATCGCATTTATTGCATAATGGTAGCAAAGCCCTTTATTGCTAAGTACTATCACAGACACACACAAATGCCTGGAATCTGACTAACATATTTATGACATGGTTGGCAATTCTCTGCCACTCCCCAAACCCGCCCTCTCCCCGTTGCTCTTTACTTACTTGCAGCCATGGAACTCGCTGTGCTGGCGAAGTGGCTGCTGCCAGAGATAATGGAATTTGCGGCGTGGGCGTTGCTTATGACAGCAAAATCGCAGGTAAGTGGCTTCAGAATGGAGCGACAGTAACCACTATAACAATACTCGGGATACTGTCAACTGCCTGCGTCTTTAAAAGCTGTGCCTAATAACTTGCATTACGTATACGCCGCAGTGTCCACTCAAAAATTGAACCGACAAATATTTTTAAAATGAGGTTGCGGTTTCCCTTTCACGAGGCGGGGGAAAAAGTGGTCAACAAGTGTGCACATAAATCCGTAAAATGTTATCTGTCATTTTTATAGCACGGCTGGGAAATATCAAGTGAAAATCGGATATATTTGATAGGTCAAGCCATAAAGCGTCAAGCGAGTACAGTGACAGCAACAGCAACAGCGACAGCGACAGCGACAGTTGGGTGGCGTTATAAATATTGATTTATAATTTCCGCCATTAAGATTAATGCATTCTTATCGGTACGCTCCACAGGCATACGCATGCTGGATCAGCCATATATGACCGACCTAATCGAAGCCAACTCAATGGGGCATGAGCCTCACAAAATCCACATATACAGCGCCTCGTGGGGTCCCACCGATGATGGCAAGACGGTCGACGGGCCGCGCAATGCGACCATGCGTGCCATTGTCCAGGGTGTCAATGAGGTACGATAATGCTTTCACTTTAGCTGAGCTGAACTGAGTCTTCAGGCTCATTAATTTCTTGCCACCCGTAGGGTCGCAATGGTTTAGGCAACATCTATGTCTGGGCATCGGGCGATGGCGGCGAGGAGGATGATTGCAACTGCGATGGTTATGCCGCCTCCATGTGGACCATTTCCATTAACAGCGCCATTAATGATGGCCAGAACGCGCACTACGATGAGAGCTGCAGCTCCACACTGGCATCGACATTCAGCAATGGTGCCAAGGATCCCAATACTGGCGTTGCCACCACCGACCTGTATGGCAAGTGTACGACAACCCATTCGGGAACAAGTGCCGCAGCTCCCGAAGCCGCTGGCGTCTTTGCGTTGGCCTTGGAGGCAAAGTAAGTGGATAAAGTCCTCAACGGATTTAATTTACATAAATTTATGGTAATCTTAAATCCAATTTGGCAAACAGCCCTCAGTTGACTTGGCGCGACATTCAGCATCTAACTGTGTTGACATCGAAGCGCAATTCGCTGTTCGATGCCAAGAACCGATTCTACTGGACAATGAACGGGGTTGGACTGGAGTTCAATCACCTCTTTGGGTTCGGTGTGCTCGATGCGGGTGCCATGGTGACCCTGGCCAAGCAATGGCATTCGGTGCCAGCACGCTATCACTGTGAGGCGGGTGAGATTAACAAGGCTCAGTAAGTGTCATGCTTTACATATGAACTCTTGTATGTTTTACATATGAGTAACAAACGGTTAAACTGTTGACCCACTTACAGGCCAATTATAATGGGACGCTCGCTGTTCTGGGAGATTAAAACGGACGCTTGCAAGGGCAGCGATACGGAAGTGAATTATTTGGAGCACGTGCAGGCCGTGATTACGGCCAATGCTTCGCGACGTGGCGACTTGGAGCTCTTCCTCACCTCTCCCATGGGCACTAAGTGAGTGATTTAGATTCTTACATTAACGCTGGGCTAACCCTTTGACTGTTTAGATCCATGATTCTTTCGCGACGTGCCAATGACGATGATCATCGCGATGGCTTTACCAAATGGCCCTTCATGACCACTCACTCCTGGGGCGAGTATCCACAGGGAACATGGAAATTGGAGGTAAACTCAACTTCAACTCTCCCACAATACTATTGTTTGTAATTCCATCCGTTAAATGCATTGCAGGCACGCTTTAATTCGGCCCAAACACGTATTGGGCATTTGGTGGAATGGTCTTTGGTTCTGCATGGCACCAAGGAGGCACCTTATCGCACACTTTCGCCATCCTCACCGCACTCCAAGCTGGCCATAGTTAAGAAGGCGCATGAGGATAAGAAAATGTAGGAGGTGTCCAGTTCCACGAGCGATGTCGTCCATTAGGCACCTTGGCTTTTATCACTTTGAGTTTAGTATGAAGTTCAAGAAATGTGCTGGCTGTGTTTTGTTTTAAATGGGATTGATTGAGAACGAACTTCTATTTTAAAGAATTTATTTACGCTTTTTTTTTTAATCAAACATCTACATTCTTGAATATTTTTTTTATTAAATGAAATGGAATGAACTCAAAGTTTATTTTATTTTCATTTGAATTTAAAGCATTTCTTAAGTTTAATATTTTCATCACATGAGAGTTAGAGAGTTGGAGAAATGATATGCGGGATTTTCAAGCGCACATTATTTACTAGTCTTATGCGACCTATTTTCAAAGCCACAAATAACTAATAGAACAACTTAGAACCAGATGAAAATTATGATGGTTAAGAGACCCGTATAAACTATAAAAGATAAGCAGTAAGAATAATCTGAAACAGGTATAGCATACGAGTATTACTGTATTATTTGAGCGACAGAGAGAGGGAGGAGTCATTGAGTACATAATACTTATCCTTAAAACCCTAAAATGTACTATATCTCTATATATATATATATATAAATACTTATATACATGTATACATATGTAAAACTGTGTCCTATGCTCTTAGACTCTAAACATTATCTACCTTATATATTTTAATCTATTTTAATTTCTCTCTCTCTATATATACTATATATAAACATAAAATGTTGAACTTAATAATGTGGAGAATGCAAATGGTGCAAACTGCTTCCAAATAGTATCACTTAATAGGTATTCTTAGTTAGTTTGTCTTTAGTTTTTCTATCTTTTGTATTTGTGCATGTAAATTGCATTTACATACGCAGTTTTCAGTTTCTTTCGGGGGCCAAAGAAGTAAAAAAATAATAACCAGCATAATTGCTAAATTGTTTATAATGAAAAAAATATAAAAAAATATATATATATATAAATAAAACTAAATGATAAATATTGAAGTACAAGTGCAAAACAATTGAAAAAGTGTTGAGAGTGTGTAAGAAGTAAAAGACGACAGCGGATATTGATGATTGATTTGTTTAATAAGCACCTTGTTAAAGTTCATGGGTTATAGTGCAAGAGAAATGATATACACAACTATATCTATATACATAAATGCATACATATATTTAAATATATATACAGTACATGATGTGTAATTATTAGCCGAGAGAATGAAAAAAACATAAACAGAAGCCCAACATAAATACTTATTCCTTATATATACTTACAATAAATATAAATATACATAGAATGAAACATATATCTATTTACATACATACGATAATTTACCTACGTATATGAGTATATATGATATACATTTATGTATAAAACATAGACATGTATATCATCAGAATAAATAACTTATATTGATGTAAAGTTATCTTTGATGTTGTAGATACTAAACACCAGACCCAGATACAAATGCAGTTACCAATTGAAAAATTGAATGTTGTCTAGATTAGTTTTGGCAATGATTTTGGAAACTCTTTTCTGTTATTATTATTACCATAATATTGTTTGGCTTCTTCGATTCTCATGTAATGCAAAAAAATAAATCTATTTAATTTTGTAAATAAAAGTTGGTAAAACGCCCAAATTGGAATTTTGATTTACGAGTAGTTCGATAGCTTTTCAAAAGCTTTAGCTACGACTCTAACCTGCTTATAAAAAACTCTACAAAAAGCTTTACAGTTAAGTTCTCCAATTGCTCTCAAGACTTTTGTGTTAGCTTTCGTATGCATAGCTATGTGTTGAAGCCAAGTTATGAACCAGTTGAGCAATATTGAGCTCTGATTTTCTTTGTACAGATTAGGTGTTGGTTTAGTATGACTAAAAGCAATTAATTATCCAACACTATATCAACCAGGTGCGTAATGTAATTAATTAGAACCAAATTGCTCGTAATATGCCAAAACAAGCATAGATCCTGTAGCAAAATGTATGTATAATCAGAGGCTGTGCTTAAAGTTTAATTCTGTTTTAAAGATTACAGATAATATATAGTAGCTTGAATAAATATTATTGTCTTTAAGGAACCATGAATAGCAGGCGGAGAACGGTAAGCTATAAAGAAGAACTGAGATATCTATTTTACTTATTTCATTGACATTACCTAAATATACACGTATGTAAGTAATTTAATTTTTGTTTCTAGAGATGTAATCCAGATATCTCTAGAGTTTTTATAAAGATTTTGTTTTTAAATAAACCGTTCCAAATGTCGGTTTTCTTTTAATGTCGGAGTCCTAATTTTTTCGAACATATTTTCGAAGTCAAAAAAATCAGCCGCCTCAAATTTGGTTCCTGTTTTAGCAATATAATTAGGGTTAGGAATAATTAATTTAATTAAAAAATGCATTAACAATTTAATTTATACATTATTATTAAATTTAAAAAATAATTTAATACAATTTAATAATTTATTACATAATGTAACATTTATTTAATCATTCGAACTTATAGGAACACCACCCCTTTTTTTTTTTTAATTTTACTGTTTTTTTTTTTTAAATTAAGTTTAAATAAAAATATCTCTTTATACATTTTATAATTTTTGTAGAATGAGTACGGGAAGTAAACTTATTAGACGATATTTTCGCTTAAGGGGGGTGTATCCAAAAAGGCGCGGAAAGTTTTAGTTGCCGGAAATGTTTATTAACTATAAATTGCACAACGCAAAGGCAGCAAAAAGGAAGGAAGGAAATGAGCAAACATCGGACGCACCCGCAAAAACAAATAAAAATGCGGCCTACACAAAACGCTTGTGGGCCGAAATGGGCAAGCTACGAATATTACTGCTATTGGTAGTATGACAGGCAGCCTGCGCCTTCATAAATCATTTGGCTGCGGGCATATGATAAATTGTCATACTAATTGTTTTTAGCGTTCAAGACAGGCAGAGGCGGCAGCTACTTGGGGTCTGGGCCCGGTTTTACTTTTACGTCAATATCTTTGGTGTTGGCGTTGAGGATGACGATGATGTTGGTCTGTCAATGAAGCCTGCGGCTGGCATAATTTTAGGCTCGATCTTTAAAATGCCAATGAATAGTGAAATGGAAAACAAAACGAATTTGCTACTCATTTACTTTGCTTGTCAAATTTTGCATATCATTTGGTTCAGCCCATTAAATGGCAGTTTCAGCTTTACTAAGTATACTTAAGTGGATGTTTTTGCCAAAGTTTGGAGCCAGTTGCAATTTGTAATTGGCGTATGTGACTGCATCATCAATCATCTTTAGCCGAGACGTTTGCTCACTGTGCACACACTGCGTATGCGCAATTAGACTGATGGCTAAACTTTAATAGAGAAGATTATTACTTATAACAAGTTGGAAGTGGTTGAACATAAATATGAGTTCAGTTGTCGTTGTTGTTGTTGTTGTCGTTGCAGACATGCAAATAAGTTGGCAACAAGTAACAAGTTTTTGATTTATGACACGTTAATAATGACAGCTAACTTGGCCCGGGTCAGTTGGGGCGTTAGCAGAATTCATTCGTCAGCAGCAACAGGCAACAGGTTTGTCATCATGTCTCTTATACGCTGCTGTTCGTTGTTCTCTATTGCTTTTAAACAACTTTTTATCTTTATCTAGAGGGGGAAGCGAGGGGTCGTCTCCAGCTTTGGGTCATGTCTGCGAGGCAGAGTATTTGACACTTTAATGAACTGCCTGAGGTCGCGTGTGTCGAGTCGCAGTCACAGTCCAATTCGCTGTCCAAGTCGCGACGCGACGCTTGAAGTTCATTAAAATTAATGCTTAATTTTGGCCAGTTTTTGCCACGACAAAATTGGGCTAACGCACTTTGACCTGCGACAGACACAATTGTCAATCGCCAGTCATTTGTAATTTGTTGATAATTGCATTTTAATTGATCCGCAATATGGGCCCAAGAGCAAAGCCAGACCACTTCGCTAAACAATTGTGGCCACCACTCAATTGCAATTGTTTTGGCCACTTGCCAGCCAAATGACAATACATACCACATGCATATTTGTATTTGTATTTGTAGGTGTGTGTGTGTGTGTAATTATGGCACACTTGGTAACCTTTGACCGAAAAGCAAGTGCTTAATAACCATAATGGTTTATGTGCTTAATCCCTGTTATTGCCTTGATTAGCTATATACTTATGTATACTCGTATGTTTATATGAATCCAGCTTGTTTTTCCCTGTTGCTGTTGATGTCATGATTTATAGGCAAGCCAAGCAAGGGCTTTACGCGTGGCTTCTAAAATTTTAATTAACACCGCACACGCCGCTATCAATTACCCAGTCCACTTCAATTGGCAGTTCGAATCGATAAACAGCCAATATGCCTGGCCCAAATAAAATCTTATAATTTACTTTAACGCTCGTCGATTTCTTGGCAACTTTGGACTGTTGCCACATCCTGGCCGTGAGGGTATATTCATTTTGTCATGAGATTTGTAATGTGCTTGTCACAAGCTTCTATTCACGACCACTCACATTTGCCACATTTGCTCACATTTGAATGTGCCAGATTTTTGGCTTTCCATGACCAAATGTGAAACTGTTAAAACATTTGTCATTCACCCGTAATAAATCAGCTTTTCGTTTTCTGTGAAAAAATTATAAAAAGCTGAAAATAATGTTGTAATAGTATAGTATAGTATAATAACATGTGCAACAATAATTATTAAGTAAACATATTGTATTTAACATATCATAGTATTTAATCACGTTATGCAGCACTGACGCCGATGACTTATCGATAGTCAGCTGTAAGCATAAGAATGCAATGTTAAAATATGAAGAAGAGGAATAAAGTTAAGTTGTATGAGCGTGATTCGGATTTTGTACTGAAATGAAGTCCAGATTCGGTCTGAATGATGAAAATGGCGTCGAATGTGCCAAATGTGCTGTTGTGGAAATAGTCTATTAAAGCTCAGATCGATGCTACATTTAAATAGTTAATTAAAGAAACATCGATACTTCTTATAAGTAAGGATATTTAGACATCGTCATCTCGCAAACAACTGTCGTTTTTTGTTGCCTTTTGTTATTGTTTTAGCTTAGTTTTGTTTGCGTTTGACCAAAAGATAAACAAGCAACTGGAATGAGAGCTGCCACAGTAAAGACGAGAAAAACAAGCACCTGGCAACGTGACCCTAGGCCATGTTATTTAACTTTGGACACGCAGCTTTTGGCGGGTGTTTATATCAATGGCTTGACAGGTGCCCCAGCAACAGTCTAAAAAACTTTTGGGTCTATCTTCCCCCCCACAGCTTTGCTATGTTGAGTTTGTTGTCATTTCTCTTTATCTATTTGCGATTTGCTATTTGCTGCCTCGCAACAAAAGTGATTAAATTAAGCGGACTTGCGCCTTGAGGCTGTGACAAAATTTTACTTATGATATTGTATTTTAACAAATTGTGGGAATTTATAAATGGAAATGCTGCCCCAGAGGTCCATGGCAATGGATAATGGCAGCCGTGCACAAAATGCTCCCATAAATGATCACACGCCGTTGGACAGTGGAGATCACCACTATGTTTTTAGTCAAAATCATTCATCTTATACTAATAAAAACATATATTCAGTGACATTTTTGGTTCTAAATACTGTGTCACCCCTGATAAATGGAATTGTTCAAATTGGTTAAGGAAAATACATTTAAATTGGTTTACTGATAATACCCTTGTCAACTTATTATAATTTTTAAAATGTTTTTAAAAAATTTTTAAATTTATATTTTTCTCATACTTTTTAGCCCGTAGTCCCACTGTGCAATGTCAGCTGCTGTATCCTTGTCTGATGCATGGTATCTCATTATGTGCATAAATAGGCATTGAGAGTGGACTCGGTCTAGCTTGTTGCTCTTCTTGTTTGTGAAGGACAATGATAGAATTGTTTGCCCATTTGGACCTATAAATCTGAGCAGATACATTCTAAATCCTGCTGCCAGTCTTGGCGTGTTTATGATGAATTTGCATTGACAGCTAAGTAGCAGTTTGACTGTGGACTGTCCGTACCATTATCAATTAGAACACGCACACACACGTACACAAACACTTATACATGTATACGTAATCAGATTTATGTGTGGCAATCAAGACAATTACCTAGCATAGCCTGAAAACAATATTAAGCATCAGACAGAGACAGTTCCAGAGTGTGTTCCTGCTCTCTCTCTCTCTCCCTCTCTCTCCCCCTCTCTCTGTTCTCTCTATAGTTAAATATTATTTATGCAGCAGTGTTTATGTAGTGCAAGTCTCCAAGGACCCATTTATGCCTAATATAAGCGCATTTGTTGCCAAGACGATGTGCCAATTTGTTGCTCTTAGCCAGTTGTCTTGACCATATTATGCCTGGTCAGTTGTTTGGCCCAGCACTTTGGTTTAAATACTTGCCTTAAGTGGCTTAAATAGTTACAAGTGGCACTATGCCCTTAGTTGTTGCAATCTATCGTAAGATACGCAAAGTCAAAATTAAAATCAAAGTCAAAATAAAAATCAATATCAATATTATTTAGCCGGCTTGTTTGTCTGCTTACCTCTTTGCCTTTTGACTAATTAATTAATTATGCATATTTCCGCATAGTTTCAGTGGCATGCGAGTCGCTTTGTAGTTTAACCGCCGAAACACGAGTAGTTTTGGGCGACTTGGAGTTTATGTAACAGCGCGGCAACCAACGCCCCAATGGGGCAGCCTCGAGGCGTAGTGTTAACGCTTAAATGCTCATTTATCTTTGATTAACTGCGAGCTGTTGTGTTGTGTTGCGTTGTGTTGTATTTTGTTATTTGATTGCAACAGCTGAAATCGAGCACGACATCAAAATGGAAGCTGGAAGCTAAAACTGAAACTGAAACCGAATCTTTAGCCAAATCGTTGGCATATTGTAAGAGTTCGCATCATTTATCATAGTTACAATTTTCGAATTTTCACTCTTTCGGTTTGGCCCAGCGAAATTCAAACAGCGTATAAAAATCAGCAAACCTTCAACACTCCACGCCAGTTTGCAACTTTGAGTAGCACGCAACAGACCCGCTCACAACAACAACAACAACAGCCATTTAAGCTCATGATGCGTGGATTTCTGGTAAGTAATTAGGAAATGGGAAACCCAAATCCCTTACACCATGGATTGTGAAACACAACTAACTGCTGCGTGTTTGTATCTTCTAGTTACTCTGGCTGGTTGCTGCTTCAAGCGCGGCAAAGTTGGGCTACAATTACCAGACGGCTGTTGACCGTCGCTTTGCTGAGCTAATTGATAACGAGGCAACAGGATTCAGTGCCAGGGATAAGCAACTACAGACACAACAGCAACAGCAGCAACAGCAACAGCACCAGCAGCAACATGAGCAGCAACAGCAACAGCAACTGGTGAGCGATGAATTCAACAAGGAGTTCTTCACATATTCCGCACCCGAGGAGGAGTTTGCCGATCCAGAGGCTACACAGAACATAGCCAACATGCTGAAGCGCAATCTTCGAGTGCTTTTCATCAAGTCACCAGAGCACCAAGGACTCACCAATGCTGCACTCCAGCTGGCCAAACAGTCAAGTGAACAGCGCACGGCCATCTATGTATTGACCAAACAAGCAGATGTCGGTGAGTTGGCTCAGCGTCTGCAGCACGAGAATCAGAGCCAGGCCCATAAGCCTGAGGTGCACTTCGTCAAGTATCGCACTCCCGAGGATGCTGTGCGGGCACAGCAACTCATCCAGCAGCAATTCGATGCACTGGGCGGCAGCTCGCGTAGCTCCAATGAGGGCGTGGCACCCGTGTTGGACTTTAGCTCAGCACCTAATGCCGCAGATGTTGGAGGAGCTCAATCCCAAGCTCATGCTGCCTCTGGGGCAAAGTATTTGCCTGCAGCGTAGAACATTTGCTAATTATACTTGTAAGTAGGTTGCCTTAGTCCCATATCCATATGTATATATGTTAGTTCTTACTCATTGATATTAATAAAATAAGATTTTTGTTACAAAACGTTTCCTGAACTTCCAAGAATGCCCTAGGTATTCAATTTTGTTTGAAGTTGACGTATCCCATGAGCTCACAGAATTCGTAGGCGACAACTAATAGGGGTATACTTTATATTAAAGGTCGCTTAAGGTTGACTTAAATTCGTTAAAATTTTTGAGGTATCTTAGTTTCTTTTCGTTTTTAATTTAACGGGTAATTTGTATTTGTGTTTCATTCTTTATAAAGATAAAAATCCGTTAAGATCAACTTGAATGCATATTTAGTCAGATTGGTTAAAATATCTTAAATAACAAAAAAGTTATTGTACTAAAACCGATTTGATCCAAATTTTTTCAGATTGTAAAAGACCAGCCCAGATCAAGATGTGTATTTCCATGTAGACCATATGAAAAAGTTTTGATGAATTATGATGCCTTTGAAGAAGCTTATGTCCTTGATTCCTAATCAGAGAAAGAGGCATTCTTAGAATGGAAAAGGGAAGAAAGGAGGCAGTAAGAACAAATGAATAAGTAACAACTTTTAGTCGAGTTCTTCCATGACTTATTTCTGCTTCAAGTTATCTCAAAGTAAAGTATTATCTGCTCGAGGCTTAAAGCATAGTCCCCCAGGACTAACATGCACTGTAACAGCCAAAGAACCAGTTAGGAAATATACTTTTTTCCTTACAGGGAAGCGGAAACTTGAAACCTAAATTAGCCTGGAGCTGCGCATGTTTTCTCTTTGAACATTCATATTCTGGTTTAAAATTATTTATAATACTAAGAATTATTTTTCTGCAATAGCTTGATTATTAACTGCATAGTAAGACATGATTATATTATTTTATTTAAAGAATGTAATTTAACAGTTTCCCAAGAATCTAAATATGCATTAAAAATGCTATATTATTAAATAGATGAGATAACAAATAAACTATAATATAATTCTGTATTGAGCTGATTTATTAAAATGGCTTATAATTGAGCCCAGGATTGTGATTGCAGTCTTGAATGCTTGTCATAATACATATATATCAAATGGGTTTCCAGGTTGCCAATGGCAACAGCCAAACTGATTTGTGAATAATTGAATAAACGAGTATGAGTGGAATAATCATTTCCAGTTTGTATTGAGAGTTTACAAATTGAAACTTGACCCAAAGCAGAACATTGATTCCAATAAATACAGAGCTGTGATTAGCGAAGACTTTCAATATATCCTAAAAACTCAACGCGTTGAAAGGTGAAAACGATAGAGAGCTTAGAGCATATCCTTGGCTGGAACAGAAGACAAAGCTGCCGCATGAAGCGGTTTCAATTTCAATTGCCTTGGCGTGCGTCGTCATCGCCCAATGTGGGCGTAAGGGCGTGGCATTGCAATTATGTTGCCACTACAAGGCAGCCAACACGTATACGTTGTAGTTTAAAAGCAAAGTGAAATAATAGTAAATAATGAAAATAAAACGAAAGAAGCGCAAATAAAAATGAAGCGCTTTGGATGTAAAACAAAATGGCCCTTAGACAGCTAAGGATCTGCAGGGACTCTATATGGACAGAGGAGGGTAGACTAAAATTATATTGGATTTCAGTACAATTCTTATTCAATTAATACATATGAGTGGTAAGTATTGTGGTGTTCATGATTTTCAACACAGCCAGGAGAAAGTAAACGTTCGCCCTTTGCAATTTAATTAAACAAACAGTTTGCGCTGCGGTTTTAAGCAAACAACAACAACTACAACAACAGCAACAACAACTAGATCCACAGCAACTGACGGCAACGGTGGCAACAGTGGGCCAATGGGATTTGTAATTTGCAGCAGCAACAAAAAATGTTGGCCAAGTGCCGACGTGTTGCCAACAGCTATAATCCGTTGTGAATAATTGTTATTGTTTTGGGACTTCGGACTTCGGTTCTAAATTTAATTGTCTAGGATTGAGGCAACATTGACGCTCATTGCTGGTCCGGACTCCGGACAAGCATATCGATTATTTTTAATTGTTATTTAATTTTCATTTATACACACGCTGAGACATGATTACATATATTTATGTTCATTAAAGAATTGAGGGACAGAAAAGTACATATATTTGGGGAAAAAATAGATTAAAGCCAGGTCAAATTAAAAGCAAGGTAACGTGATCAAGTACAAAGAGTGTGCTTGCGTGTCCTGTGTCCTGACTTCTCTAACTGTCACTGCTTATGTCGTTAATGTGACAAAAGCTTTTACGGCAACAAAACAAAAGTGCGAAGTGGAGTAAAAGCAACAAAAGAAATCAGAATTAGACAGAACTTTGGCCTGGGGCCGTCTATTGACATCATTCACTTGGAATAGGAAATTGTTTTGGAAAATTTCATTTCAGTTAGAAGAGATTAAAACAATGAAATAATTGTTGTGTGCAGAAAAGAAAACACTAAACTAATTCAATTTATATATTCTGCAAATTTAATGGCATTCGATAATATATAAAATTATTGTGGTATTCAGCTAAAACAAATTATGTATATCCAAAAAACTCACACTTCTAAATTCACTGTAAATGATTTGGGAATCGAGTTAGCTTTAACAAAGGTGTGTCTATAGTCACTTATGGCGGTGTGTGCGAGTGTGAGTGTGTGTGTGGGTGTGGGTGTGTTTGCGGTGCTTTTGTCATCTCACAGCCAATTAAGCCACCTGAAATGAAAGAAAGGCCGCACGGCCCTAAGACGACCAAAAAGACAAACCAAAAATCGTTGAAAGCGCCACTCAGAATCGATGTCTGTTTGGGATGTGTGTGTGTGTGTGTGTATGTGATTGTATGCATATGTGTGTATGCCTTTGTGCATGTGCGTGTGTGTTGTAATGAACTGGCAGGGTTTTGTTCAGCTTGATTCTGTGTATCATTATCCCTTTTGTTTGGAAAGCACAAATTGATTTTGAAAGGTGATTTTGTTCTCAGCTGTCAAGCGAATTGTGGTCAGCCTTGACTGTTCGACCAAGCCAAGACTCTTAACTGTACATATGTATAAATATATATACATACTTCTCTGCTTTGATTGACTGATTATATGCTTCGACCTGCGGGCAATTATATTTCATACACCTAGAATGTTTCAATTCGAAAATGCCACACGTGGCTTATACCGCCTGACTGGCTTATCAAATATGAATGGGTGCCACAACGAGGGGCAGTTGGAGGGGTGGACGATTCGAAGTGTTGGTTGCTGTTGATTATCTGTTGCTGTTGCCGGCGTGGCACAACCCCAGTTACAACAACAACTACGGCGACATAATCATTATCGCATTTGTATTGTGGCAAGCATATAACCGAATAACCAAATATCCAACAATCGATGCAAAGCGATTCTGTTTGTCCGACAGGCCAATCGTCAATCGCAGGCAGTCATTTCATGAGTAGGTATGTGTGTGCGTGTGTTGGCCATAATACTATGTTGGCCTAATTTGCTTAGCAACCTCTTGAACGTCGACAATCGTCGTTCGTTCGGCCCCAAACATTTATGGCAGCAATTTAACCGCAATTTCCATATCGCGAGCAAATACATATACTCATACTCTGACTCGTACAGCTAATAGAGTGTACCAAAACTTAAAGCCACAAAGTAAATACCCACACAAACAGGTACACGTACACACAGATACAGATACAGAAAAATACGTATATGTGTGCATAGGTGTGGTGAATGGGTCGGAAAAGCTGGGTCGACATAGACAGCGCATGAACGAAAGCCAACACAAAACGGAAATGAAACTTATTAAAAGATTTGAATCTAATCGATTTTCGTCCTTTACGCCAAAATGAACTTTGCCAGTTACCAGTTACCAGTAACCAATTGCCAGTTGCCAGTTGTGCGGTATTAAAGTGAAGCGGAGAGACGTCCATGGCTTTTGCTAGCCATAAATTTAATTGAAAACCCAAATGGCATTCTGTCTGTGACAGTAAAGGGGTGAGGTCCATGTGCGAGTTGAACCCGTTCTCGTATATGACTTTTATTAAATTTACTTAAGCGTTAAATAACTCATCCAAATCATTGGCTTTAAGTGCAAAATGTGGACGTGATAGTTTCACCTGCACGCGCAGACAAATGCGATTTCAAATTATTTGAATATCCAATTGAATGTGTGCAATCACACACCCAGACACACACACAAACACACATGCACACACACTTAAATATCGAATGCCTAAGTATGGAATGCCTTATCGAAGTGGAAGGTCCATGGTCCATATACCAAGTGTACAGGAGTCACGTTTTCCAACTGGCAGCATTTAACATGAATGCTAACCCATGCACGGCATCAATTGTCTATCTGACCGTTGCCATGGCCAACAGGAGCAAATCGTTGCGCATTGAGAGACCAACTAGACAGTTTCCCTTTTATTTTCTTCTTTCCCACTTTTTTGTAAGCTCAACCCGCCTCAAAGTTGAGCTGCATTATTGAAATCCGTCGAAGCAACAAAAGTGTTTGAGTGCATTCGAGCATTCACACAGTTGCATTCGAATTCGCATTCGCATTCGCACTTCCAATTCTATTTCCACTTGCAGCTGTGCATTGGTAAATCAAATTACGGCAGCAACTTTGCGAATTGCATTTCAGTTAGCAAATGCACAAGTTATAACATCCTTTTGAGGTTTCTAGAAGTATGTGTTTGTTTTTAAGTCATTTTAAATTCACTTTTAACATAAGAGAATTGAAATGGAAAATTAAGTGTCAATCAAAGTGAAACGTTCACATATTTGTCTTTGTATGTGCATCACAGATACATTTGAAAAGTTATTATTATTTAATCAGTAATTGGAGAACAACAATTTTAATCACTTAAATTTAAATGAGAAAATCTATTATTTAGTTATTCATATTTATTGCTTTTCAATTATAATTTTATTAATTGCCTCCACCGTTGTTTATTAATTATTAAAACATTTAATTCATGGTGAATAAGAAAATTTAACAGTTTTAGTCTCGACGAATTTATTAAACGATATATATAGTATGCAGAATGAAATACTTTTGTGTCATGGTTGTAAAAAAAATAAATGACAATTTATTATTGAACATACAAATTGTAGAAAAATATTATTGCTGAATATGATTTGATTTCGAGTTAGGATATAGCATAATTCAGTTTGTTTATATTTTATCTGCTTGTTTTATGCCCGTTTCTTAGTTGAGCGAATGTGTTTGATTTGCTTTAAATTCAATTTCGTTTATTTAATTAACGTAAAATATTGGCAACACGCGACAGCTGCGCTAGGCACGCACACAAGAGGGGGTATTGAATACTGAATACATGTGGACATAAGGTCTGGCTCGATTCACACACACACACACATGCACACTCATTTTAAGCAAACGAGAAAGAGACGAAACGAGCTGAATCGAATTGCCTGAAACCAAAGCCATTGCCAAAGGGACATGCTGGTCAATGTTGTGTGTGGATGTGTGTGTGTGTGAGTGTAACTTTTGTTAAAGTTTTAAAACTGCAGCTGGAGGTGAGGGGCGGCAGCAACAGTAAAAGCTACTCGAGAGCTGCAGCCAATGCTGTCAGAAATATGTTCACAATGTAAAGCTTTCAAGGATTCAGCTGAAATTCTTGCATTTGATCTGAAAGTATTTTGCAATAAAATATATTTAAAAAATTTGCATAATATTTTAAATACTTATGAATCACTCGTTTTATTATATATAACATTTAAAATAAATATTTCACAAATTTTATTATAATTTATTCTCTCTATTTTTGCACTTAACAAACATTTCAACTGTGTAGCTGCATTTGATAACGTGACCTTTGTAATTGCATTTATCTGTTTAATCGCTTGCAGCAGACATAAATGGTGCCACACATGCAACGGCAATCATATAAATACAGCAATTAGCTAAAGTTGCGTATACGAGGTGTTGCCGTACCTGGCTGCCACACTATTGCGTGCTTATTTTATAGCCTGTGGCTTTAAAGTCTTTCATGTGCAACAGACGCATACATGAACAGCACATTATACAAAAAAATACGCAGCTATAGAAATGCAATAAAAAACTACATATGTATATATGTCGTACATGCCACATATTTGGACGCCTGCGGCTGTCTATGTGCATCGATTGCTCCTAGGCCATGTGTTTGTATGTGTGTGAGTGTGTGATGCTCTCAGATTCCAGCTAAGCTGCATTAGCGTCATTCAGAATTCACATGAAAGCCGCGAGGGCGTTTAATGCCCGAAGACGTAGCCCAGTACCGAGCGCAACCCCTTTCAAATCATGGTTGCCAGACCCCGCATGATTTTACACGCTCCCTCAACGGTGGCAAGTTGTTGCTGATTTTGGCCGTGGCTTTGGCTGTGGTGCACAAATGGCATACAATACAATTACTAGCACAAGTACAAGTACAAGTACAAGTGATGGCGTCGTCGCCGTTTGGCAGTGTTAAACACGTATTCAACACATGCTCGACATGTCGTCTCTGAATGGAGGCTACATCTGATGTGCATCCACTGTTGTTGTTCTTGTTGTTGTTGTTGTTGGCATTGCTGTTCGCCTGTTCGCCTGTTCGTCTGGCAGTCACTGCGGAAGTCAGTTTGTATAGCTAGAAATCATTCTGGTGCTACGAGACCGACAACGCCTAGCTCCAACTCTGCACCCCTTGGCATTTTCTATAGTTGCTTTTTTGCTTTGTTCGACAGCATTTCAATTACTACAAATGACAGTTGTATGTGCTGTGAAGTGTGCTCTGTATTTCCCAGTCGTCATACATACATACATAGCTTTTTCTTTTGGGCTCTTGAGCACTTGATTTTCATTGACTTTTTCACCTTATTTATCACTCATTTTATTTTTCACTTTTTTTTTTCAATTGCTTCGGTCTAATGTGGCGTGTGGTTTTTGCTCTCTTTTGTTGAAACTGACACAGGGGGGTGCAGGAGGGAAGCTGATTAATGAATTACCTGAATGCGACTTGTTTACTTTTATGTTGAAAATCGCAATCTTTTGTTCATTCTGTTATTAAGTTAAATTGTGCGTGAGTGCCATCAAAAGTTTGCCTAGCCTTTGACGTTGCCTTTCTACGTTTTCCCCACTTATAATTATATATCACTGTCCATCTTCCCACATGTGTTCAAGCACAGACGCACACACTCATATAGCCACAAAACACAAACTCCACACACACACACACACAATGTCAAAGTGGCCTGTCAACAGCCGTTGACCAGTCGCCCGAACAATCGAGCGGTCATCGGACCAACTTTTGATGAGGGTTGTCATCGTCAGCGTCAAACAAATGAAAACATATGTAGCGGTAAAAGCAGCAGCAGCAGCAGCAGCCACACAACCTACAACAACAACCACAGCCACTACAACAACTACAATAGTTACAAGAGCAGCCCAAACGAGTGTCCATATTAATATCAAATGAACTGTGAGCACAATCATTATGTGACTGTGGTCCTGCAGCAGGACACAACTTTATGCATACTCGTATTCGAGTATAAGAGCCCTTGGACAGGACCACCAGCTTTTTGCACCCAGACCCATAATTTTACATATTAATTTCATTTGATCTGATTACACTATGAAATTCTATTAACTAACTTAACTCTTTTTTTTTTTATCAAAAGTTACATTATGACTGAATACTTGTCGGGTTTTAATCTCATAAGTATTAAGCTTTTCAGTCTGAAAAAAGGTTTAAAACACCAATTTTCTCTCAAAACAAATACTTTGAATAGACTTTAAACTGCCAGTTGGTTCGTTGCCACATAAATGAATAGAAAATCGGTTTACAGGTCGGCAAAAACAAGTGTGAATGGTTGTTTGACGCCCTCTTAATGATATCAATCGATGACATTAATAGTATACCAATTTCAATTCAATAAAACTGGCAATTACCTAAAATTACAGGTAAATATCACTTTAAATAATAATTTGGAATTTATAAAGATTGAAAAGAAATGTAACTATCAGTTTTGGCATTTAATTGAGTGTTTGTTAACTCCCATGGAGAACAATTGAGTCAAATTGAACGTACATTAAATGCCACTGTATATACTTATTTAAGCAACGGAACAATTTCTCATTCCACTTAATGTGAGAAAATAGTTGGGACTGAAGAATGCCAAACACTCTGGCATTGCTCCCAGATGAATCGATAGCTGTGCGTGCCTGAATGTTTGTTTAGTTCGCATAAATAAAACCAACACACACACACACACACACTCACACACACTCACATCGGCCGGCTGGCGATTGAAGTAACGTAATCAAAGGCTATCGCATATCGTACTCGAAACATTTGAATACAAGTTGGTCAACGGTCCATGTTGGCAACCTGGCTCTGGCTGGAGGCCATTGTCTGGACTGGACTCATTCAACTGGTGAGTGCAATTGTCGGTTATTGGCGCCCGAAAGCACACACGAATGCACCTTGTCTGAGTAAGAGGTAGAGTAACTGAATGCCTGAGTCTGAGCGAATGACACATTGTCAGGCTGAGCGCGTTGAATGGTAAGCCAGGTTAGCCAACACCTGCAGCAGCACGTTGCTTCATCAGACTGACGTGCATACCTGAGAAATTGTGTGCAATAGCTTATTGACTGCCTGCAAGAGAGAGACAGAGAGAGAGAGACTATATCCACTCTGTATAGATTAAAACTTTGACTCAATTAGCAACTGGACAATCAGCAGGGTGTGTCAGGTGCAGTTGACTGCTTTGACTGCAATGCCCCATAGTATAATCACTGTAAACTGTGGCCATTTATGCATATGAATTTATTCAAATCAGAACATGGACTCGAGCCTGGGCTTAAACATGAGCATGGGCTGGACAAAAAATATATGTACGGCCGACCACCAACCGTCAGGCATTTTGTTGTGGCGCTGACGACGCTAAACTATTTTGCATTTAGAGCAGCCCCAACCCAAATTTTGGTCCGAGTCGGAGCCGAAACCAAAGCCACTGGCACTAACACTCACCCAAATATGTAGAAGCCGCGTGCATTCTATGCATATATAGTTGTGTATGAGGGTGTATGTTAAGTGTGTGTGTGTGTGTGTATGTGATGGCAGCTCTGTTCACATGTTTTCACTTGCTGCTTAATTTGCATTTAAATGGTTTTTGCACTTTGGCTATTTCCCGTGTAAATGAGCTTTGTTTGTTGTTGTTTTTCTGCTGTTTCATATATGTATATTTTTGCTTCAGTCGACTAAACAAGGCAACGCCATCGGCCGAGCTTTTGTTTTACATAGGCTTAGCTTGCATTTCACCAAGGACATGCGCCCAACACCCAGTCAACCACAACCTGCTTCGACAACGCGAACAACGCGAACAACGCGAACATCGAAGTGGCAAATGTTGTGGCTGCACATTGGATATTTGCCGCAAGGTTCGCATGATGCGTGGCATAGCAGAGGGAATGGTGCCAAAGCCATAGCCAGATACAAGAGCTGCTATTTCTGGAAACAACTTTTAATACCTACAGTCAATGACCCACAGTATTTCCCGTTTTTAGACCACAACTCTTGTACTTCCATAAACTGCTTAAAGTAATAGGATAATGAGACTAACAACATACTTTTGCTTATCTAGTTAAACTCTTCAATTAACTACTAAAATAAACTCTTTAAATTCTCAGTCAGGTAGCTGGATAACGAATCTGTCATAACTACCCATTCAATTCCAATATGCAATCAGATTTCAATATCTATTTCATATATTTCGTGTTGAATTCATATTTAATATTTTATTGATTGACATTTTAATATTAGGCTTCATATGATTTATTTAAATTTACATTTGCACAATTTTCTGTATCGTAATTTAAGAAAATTGCAAAACGATGTGAAATTTGTGGTAAAAGTATTCAAAAATTTAATTACCCAATGGCAAATATATAAAATAACAGAGAATACAAAATTACGCTCTTATCAAAAACAGTTTAAATTTTCATTTGCATAAGCAAATACGATGTAGGCAGCATGAAGTACGGAACATAACAAATGTTTATCTTGTTGGTGTTTGTTGGTTTGAGTACTCATATTTTTAGATGTTTCACAAAAAATGTATGAATGGAAAATAACAGGAATACGTTATTTGTTGAGTGTGCTTTTTGGACTGGCTCCGATTTTTGCGTCTGACATTTATCATACGCCACGTTGGCACTGAGCTTATCGATTGTCGCCGTCTGTTAGGAGGATGCAGAAAGGAGACACATTCAGCAAATTAACGCTTGTACCTTATAGACACGCCTTTTATGACTTAATAGCATGTGCCGACTTAAACAAATATATATATATATTTCAGAGACAGGGAAAGGGACAGAGACGCAGAGGAGCGGAATGACCGTGTACCCATTTAGCGCACTGTCAACTTTTGTTGTGGTCACTAATGATGACAGTCGGTCAGCCAAAACAAAAACACACACACCCACACACAGTGCGCCCTTGTGTGGATGGTGGATGGTGTGCCTGTGCTTTGTCGTTGTGTGTTGTGTGTTGTCGTTGTCTCTCGGCCACTGCAAAATGCACAAACAGTCCTTGCTGCTTGTTTGCTACAACGGTGTAGACGGACCCAGTCTCTGAGACCGGACTGCGACCCGTTGCCTTATCTGGGTATGTATCGTGAACTGACTTTTGCTGGGAAAGCGCGGCATGGAACGTCTAGAACAAGCTGATTTGATTGTTTGTAATTAAAAGTGGACGCAACGAAAAATAAATGAGTATCTACACGACATACAGAGCCAGCAACACGTCCTCTTCTGTATTAAGTCCGTGTGTCTCTGAATGTATTTGTGAGTTGGCCGAGATGCGTAAAAAACTTTATGGCCACGTGCCCGGTTCCTGTTCTTAATTTAAAAAGTAGAAATCTAATAAAAATGAACGCGCTATGCAAGCGAGGACGTCAATGCGTGTCAGAGCCATGTCTAAAATATAAAGATTTCCGAGACGTGTGCCCAAATTAAATCCAGAATGACTTGGAAAACTTTTCAGGACGCAGTTCATTTGTGCTACGCCTAATGACTAATTGATACGCTGTAGTGTCAAAAGCTTTCACCCAAGGAATTGACTTAAGGGACTTACGCATACTTAAAGTTGGCCCCAAATTGTAGCTAAAAGATAGACACATGTCAACATGTGTATTAGCAGTTACAAGTAATTGACTATGACTGACTTGGCTGAGAAAAATAGACGGAGTGACAGGCAGTGTGAAGGACGTAAGTTGTATTTGAGTTGTCTAGAGCTTGAAACGAGTAATAAATAAGAACGTAAATACGTATGAATCAAGTAGAAACTCTGTAGTTACAAGTGATTTATCAATATTAGTAATGGGATCAATTATTTACATATATTAGTTCAATGACTCCTTATGGTTTATCTGAATAGAAACTAATTATGAGTATGTGTATTTCAGAAAATTTATGAAATTCAGTTTATCTTCATTAAAAATCATTCGACCTGAGCTAAAATCTCATTGCAATTAATATTAATAGAGATTAAGAGTCCAAGATTCATTATCGTATTTTTCGAAATTTTAAATAAACTTTATCTACCATCACATATATGAAATCTACATACAAAATTGTGTGCTTCCAACTTTTACCAAGATGGATATTAATATACTTACTTGGCTATTGATTCATGTGCCTTTTACATACTTCACACAAACAGACAAAAATTGTCTACCTACTTTTATTACCATTATTCTTTATTATTCTCATTCATTCGCAGCCACATTGTCTATTATTTGGCAACCACAATTGAGATAAAACTTAACCACAATAATTAAAATGATACGTACATCAATTACACCCACTTCGGTATATGAAATTACATTCAGTTTATTAATCTGTTTGGTGTACTCTTATGTTTGTCTGTCCTAAAATTAAGTGCTATGCTTTCCAGTGAATTGTGCCAAATGGCCATCATAATGATGTTGCTGTGTCCCGTTTAATGCATTTAAAGCGGCCACTTTGCCAGCAAGCAGCAAAGGCGTTTGAAGAACGGCGATTGGCAGGCAAGAGGCCAACAACAAAAGCAATATCCAAGAGGCCAGGATAGCCTGTTGCTTCAATTTCCACGTGTGCCGGTTCCAGTTTGTTGTAGGCCAAAGCCTGTTGCGGTAGCGCAACAACTGAACGGATAAAAGAGCGTAAAAAGCTCTGGTGATTCGGTTAATTGGAAAGCTTTTGCTCTCTCGGCTACTCTCGTTGCGACTTCGTGTGTCCTGTGGTTCCGTGGAAATGCTACTCCCACACCGCAGTCGTGCGTTATGTAGGTGTATCCTGTCATCGTCAATATTCCAGGCTCGCATTGACTCGGCTTTGCAAGTTCAGTCTAGGATAAACGCTTGCGACGGGCACAACAAGTGCACGCGTGCGAACGGCCCAGGATAAGTTAGAGCATTACAGTTATAGAGCCAAAGCCATTCACAAAGGAGCTGAACCTCCGCACTGCAGGCGTGTAGTGTAGTGTAGAGTGTGTGCTGTGCGGTTCTGTGCAGTGCTGTGAAAGTGAAAGTCCAAAGCAGCTGTGAGTGTCTATCTTAAAGTGTGCGAAGTTGACAACAAATTTAAGCTCGTCAATAATCCGCTTAACACCTGCTCCACAAATCCTTTGGCTTTACTTTGCGCGCGATTATATTCAATCAATTGAGATATATTTTTTGGAATCGGAGCTGCGCGCGTCTCTCAACCAGCTCGGCAAAAATGTAACTCTCCTAATAAAATTCATTCGATTTGTGTGCTTTTCAATAGCAATTGTAATATCAATTGTGTGTAGTGCAATTTAAAATTATATTGGTGCCAAAGCAGAAATCATTTGTCCTTGCAACACCACCGATTTGGTCAATTAAATAATTACCATTAATTGACACAACTTGAATTTTGTGAAGATAATCAAAGTGAGAAAGCAACAGATCAGTTTTAGATCGAATAATTGTTTTTCGACTGCAACTATTCGATTCCGTATTGTGCATTTTATCTTGAATCAAAGCCAATCAATCGAAAGAGAAAATCAACCCACAACAAGGCAACAGCAAATATGTATTACTTTTGGATAATCGTTTTATGTCTAGGATTACTAGGAACTAAGCCAATAAGTAAGTCAAACGAGTCATAAATTTGATTTTATTGTTTATAATTAAGATAAATGGCTCATCTCTTCTTGGAGACAAAGAGCTTTTAGAGGGTAGAAATGTGGATTTTGCTTTTATGATATTTTCCGTTTAATTTACCATGAAATTGCATTTAAGGCATACATATGTCTGTGATTTAATAATGACATTTACTGCTGAAATTCAAAGGAAGTTCGATTTCAATTGCTATTTCTTCAGTCGAATTTCTTTCTTTTGTTCTGCATTCAGAACAGCTGGACATTTATAAATTTTAAATAGAACTATAAGGAAAATGAACTTTCTTGTCTGTTGCCTTGCAGTCCTGCAGGTTGTAAATTCTATATATATTTCAGCAAAATGTGACATTCTGTAAATTGAATTCAATTTTGTGAGCTTCTTAAGGCCTTAACTAAACAAAATAATTAGAAGGGGAGTTCATAACACAAAGAATTGTGGTTATGCATCTATTGGCATGCCAAAATACTGCAGAATTTGCACATAGCTAGTTGGGGTTACTTGCAAACTTGTGCAATTGCTTAAAGCTTAAGTCGCCCTAAGCTGCAAGCAACATTATTTGAATATTCAATGGCAAGCCCAGAGTTAGCTATACACAGTCTTGGATTTCTGGCAAAACCTCATCTTGGCCAACAATTTATTTATAAAATTTGCCATTTAAGCTAAAATATGCATATGCAAAAGTGGCAACAACAGAAACAAAAACGTTTCCTGGCTAAATTGCAAATGGCGCGCAGGCATGAAACCCCCTCACATTCTTCCCCTTGGCCACGACTCTGCTAGACGTGTTGATTTTCTCAAAAAGCGAGCGACCTTGGTCAATGGAATGTCACGCAGTTGGTCAGAAGTAGCCTGAATACCTCAGTTTGGCTGCACCTCCTCCAGTTGCTGCTACTGTGGCTCCTCTGTGTGTTTTTTCATAAGTCT
Source organism: Drosophila innubila (assembly GCF_004354385.1). Classification (NCBI taxonomy): domain Eukaryota; kingdom Metazoa; phylum Arthropoda; class Insecta; order Diptera; family Drosophilidae; genus Drosophila; species Drosophila innubila. The sequence continues at coordinate 5,745,308 of NW_022995380.1, forward strand.
CATGAATAATTCAGAGCGCACGCTTCGATTATTTACTTCATAAACATTCTGCTACGGTCATGCCGGCGAATGTACTTTTGTGTGTGTGTGTGAGTTTATGTGTGACGTGTAAAATGTTGTTATTATATAGCGTGTACAAGTTTTTAATTTTAATAAATTGTTGGCTTTGCAAACAAACATTTTGCACTTGCCACAAGCAATAAAGCAACACTCACAATGATAAATCAAGAGTCCATTTTTTATTTTTGTTATAGTATTTATTAAACTATTGTGCGGTTTCTGTCTCTGATTGCAATGGAAATCTGCATGCCAGATTAATTGGAAATGCCATTGGCACAGATATTCGTAATGGTAATTTATCAGAATATCAGTTTATCAGCGTATCAAATGTATGTAGATATGGGTAATTTGATTTGATTACCGAACCAATAAGCGCCTTGCCTGTGCACATTAATTACGACTCTGAAAAGTATGCCACAAAATTAAATTTAATTACAGCTTCATTTGGGGGCGAAAGTTAATCAAAAACTCAATGAGCAGCTCGTAAAAGACAACAGCCTCCCCAGTCTCACAGTCTCACAGTCTCACAGCCTCACAGCAGCAGAAACCTTATATCTATTACACGTTGTCGAGGCAACGAAATCGCTGAAAAATTAATACGCCAAGGAAGAGCAGAGGAACAGCAGGAACAGCGACAGCAGATGGAGCACAATCAAGGACCATGAAGCAACCAGGATCGGTGAATGTCGTAAAGCACGTTTGGGCAATATTACACCGCCAATGGCTGCGATACGAGGCAGCATCATATAAAATGCGCTGTTTCCACAGTAAAATCAATTTCAAGTCGTTAAACGAAATGAACCTTATAGAGAGCTGCCTTAGTCGGGCAAATTCCTTCTTGCGGAAGTGAAAGTTTTCCACACACACACAGTTATACATTACCAGGTCTGATCGTGGGGTGACTTAAAAATGTTAAGAAGAAAATGTAAGCCAAGAACAGCAACAACAACTGATGCGATTATTATTGATTTTCTAAGCGGAAATTACTCAAATTGAATTATTCATTTGGATGGTTATTGCAAAGTGACGTCGCTATCGTGCTATCGACCAGCTGGTTTGAGTCTAATTATATTGTGGCATTCCCTTAAGAGATACTCAACTATTTGTTTATTTGAATAGCTACAAAAAGGTCGATTGACCTTATCAATACTTCTTTTTTATGACTGTTTGCTTACCTCATATATGTCAAGTCAATTTGCAAATTGAAAGCACAACATAAATCAATTTGACTGCATAAACATAGGCAAAACGCTAGATAGAAGTATAGCTGCATTCATGAAATTTACATTTAAACAAATATTATGACAACCACGGGCAACCACTGTGGTGACAGCAGCGGTTGCTTTAGGCCAAAGCTGGCCTTCGTTGCGTATACTTAATGTGCGCACATGTCCATATAAATGTAATAGTTATAAGAGGCAACGACAACAAGACAAGTGTGTGCTCTGTGCAACCTCAATGGCAGGTCTCGCCAGCGGCAAACCCAAGTTGTGCACACACAGACGACAGACGACCGACGACCGACGTGGGACGTCATGAGGACCGAGAGATGAACAGGCGGATGGTCCAAAGACGGCGGGTTGAAAGACGATTTAGCCTGCAGCTGACTGACTGACTAGCTGCTTGCCAGACTGCGTGACTGTTCCAGGACAGAGTTGATTGTCTAGCGATTCGACTTGCGACATGTGACGACTTTGACAATTCACAGACTGCCCTCGTTGCTCCTCGACGACCCTTGTCGTGATTTTGACTTGAGCAAAGAGACGTATCTGGCATATCTAATGAAACATTCTGGCCAAGAGGGTAACAGCACGACCAAAGACAGCTGACATCACACTTTAATATACTCACGACTTTAAAACTTGACTTTGCCAATATATACATTAGTATTATGAAATGTCAATAAGTTGTTGTCAAAATATGTTCGTTCAAGGCAATGTTTTGCCTGTGTGCAAACTCCGAACCTCCCAGACTGTCAGACTGTCAGACTGCCTCCTTACTTACTGTCACAGTTAAGCTGAGCGACTGAAATCAGATTAAAGTTAATATTACACATGGCAGCCGGTTGCTGTGCGGTAATGTGCGGCATACAATTTGCACGAGCCGCAGGTAGAAAGAGAGCACTTGCCACACGACTCAAACAATTTCGCACAAATTTGGCGCAAAGACAATCAAAAAGTTATAAAACAAGCTTCGGGAAAACGAAAACAATGAGAAGCGGCCGGAATTCGGTAAAGCCCAGATGCCAAATCAGCAGTAACCGGCAAGACGTAAATGATGCTGAACTACGAGTGCGGCGGGAGTGGGATACGAAATGCGGAATTTCGAATACCCAAAACTGAAGGTCTGAGTTTTGGGTTCTGTGTTTTGGGAGGAAGTGTGTGTGTGTATCGAGCTGTAAAAACTTTTGAGGAACTTTTTTCTTTCGTCGGCATTTGCTTGTTGTACTCGTACCTGGCCTGACATTGCGCATACGCCGTGTGGTGTTATTATCAGCCGCATCAGCGGCGCCGTAAAGTAAATGCAAAGTGTGCAAAGTCTATAAACGAGCGTCAAACTTAAAAGCCCCAGGGTGGCGGCGCCTTGGCGAACACGTTCAGGGTTCCTCTTTGGCAAGCACAAGCGTATGTACAACAGACAGAGAAAGAGAAAATAATAGAGAGTGAAAGACAATAGAATGGGAAGTATATCGGGGAATAAAGCGTAGCAACAACTGAGCCTATCAAAAGTTCCTCACATACATACTACAAATTGTCACTGCATTGGCAGCGGCAGCAAACACGAAACACGAATTTTATATTTCAACGTTTTCTATTATTTGTATTATTTATGATGCCTTGGGTAATGTTGTTAAACTGAAGCCATTAAAAGTGCTGGCGTGTGTGTGGATGTGTGTATAATACAGATGTCAGTTGCCTGAAAGCGGTAAAAAAGGCAAACTCCAACAAAACAATTATGCCTAAGTGCGGCTCCTCAAGTATTCATGAAGCTGACAAGAATTTCTAAGCATACCAAAGCAAAAAGCATGAATTGTCGAAAACCGTCGAATCATTCTGCTATGGATAATATATTTTATATTTGATCTCTAAAGTTAAATAACAATTAAATTACTACGAACAGTACATATTGCCGGAAATAGTTCGAAATATCAGTCGCAATTCCCTTTTACTCAATGCCTTTTGTGCTATTACTAAATCTACAGTGCTTCTAAAGTGTTCTTTATTTATTTATTTGAGCAAAAAATTTATAATAATTTATATAATCTTTAGCAAATTAGAAAATGACTTGGATAAATGTAATTCTTAGCTGTTTATAGACACAAAGTGCTTGAGTCAAAAACGTAAATTGAAACTATTAAAATGTCAGCAAATAATTACGCATCGCAGAGCTTCATAAATCTGATGGCGTCTTATTGCCAAATCCGCCACTAAAACGTACTCAGCCAGAGAATAGTCTGAAACTGCGAAAGCCAACGAGGCGCTTCCAATGAAAATGGTCGTAATGCGACACTTGGAGTAAAGCGCGCAAAATTTACCAGTTGCCAGTTGCGAGTTGCCAGTTGAGAGTTGCCAGTAGAGAGTTGCCAGTTGCCAGTTGCCAGTCAGCGATTGCTTTCGCTGCTGCTGTGCTCTGTGCTCTGAGCTGTCTCAGTGTGAGTGGCGAGAGAATGAAAGCACTTTATCAAAAAGGATTTACTTGGCATGGCCAAAAGAAGCTGCCTGCATTTGCCTTTCGCATCGTTTGCCTTGGTTCGACTCGATTTTTTATATTTTTTAGTTGCTGCCAACGGTCTGACAGTTTTGTAATAACAATAAACGCAAGAAAAGAAATCGATTTACCATTTTTCACTAAATTTATGGGTTTATTAAGAGCCACTGTTATTGTCCTTGCTGCCTTTTGTCGATAGCGCAACGCGCCCTTTTTTTTATACAAAGAATGAATAAAGTAAAAAAAAAAAACGTTTTGAGATTTTTATTTGATTGCTGCCACAGGATGCGGCTTCATGAAAGTTAAATCCGCTGTTCGGTGCTTTGATGTTGTTCTTGTGGCTCTTTTAATGAGCCTTAATAAGCCAACAACAGCAGCTCGGGTAGCAGCAGTTGCAGCATAAATCTTGGCTAATTCAACCCAAATCACGAAAACGCGTTGGCATTGCCGTCAGACATTTGTAATTTGCCGACCCAAAATAAATTTCAAAAAGCCATAAATCGGCGAATGGGACGCAATGGGTTAGCAAACGCTGACAAACACAAAAACAACAATCATTATAGCAACAACAACAACAACAACAATGTGAAAATGTTCTGTAAAATCGAATCCAACTGGCCAAATGTAAATTAAGTTCCTTCGCAAATGACAAACAGCATTGGAATGTGCTCAAAGCTGGATTCGTTGCTGTGCAGCGAAGCGTTAATTATTCGCCGGAATATATTTACTAAACAATGGAGTTGGTCAACGAATCTGTGAGCCTTTGTATAATTTCAAGTCCAACTCTTAGCCCAATACCGTGCATAAGCCGACAAATTTTCCGACGCATTCATTACTGGCCACATTTTGATTTTTGGCACAAAATTTTTGGCTTTGGCAGAAAACTTTTAACAAAGGTCGAGAGCATTTTAAAGTCAAACGCCGCCGGCAATTCATGCAAAATGAATGAGGACTGCTGGTTAGCAATGACAAGATTGGGATTTAAGGGATTTAGCCGGACGTATATGCAGGCCGTCCAACCGTCTATTGGTGTAACCTTCCAGCCGTCCTTAGCCAGACAGCCAGGCCTGGTTCAAAGGCTAAATTGATGACGCATAAATTTGTTCCCAAAAATCTGAAAATACTTTGCCCACAAGTGTGGCCTGTGGTCAAGCCAATAAAACGACAAAACGACCAAACGACAGCAACGACAAAAGTGCCTAAATAGTCCCAAAAATCATTCTCAATTCGGTACAGCTCTGTGCAAAGTTCACATTTTAAAGCGAGTTTATCGTTTTTTATGGAGAAATCCTACTTGTCTAAGCTGCCAAATATTTTAGCCAATAAAATTACATTGTGAACAAAAACTTTTGACATTCATATTCCTAGCAAAGAATTTTAAGTACTCGACTCGCAATTCAGAGCTGCCGAAGTTTTACCGAATTAAAACTAAGTATTAGAAATTGAGACAAGCATTAAATTTGTTGAACATAGTGCGATAAAAGTAGTTTATTTTTGGGAAAAATTTCATGAAAATTAATATTTTTTTTTTTCTTTGCTGACCCTACAGATCAGTTCTTGCTTTATAATAATCTTATGAAAATTTAGCTGAGCATCAGATCAAAGATTTATAGATTGCAATGCAAATACTAATTATAATTTATGTATGGTATATTAAAGAACTCAAACAGAATCCGCTTACTGATTTTATTTATTTTGTCGGTCCTTCGTGTCCATTTGGTTTCGAGTTCATCGATGGTAATTATCAGGTATTTTATGACTGGACTGGACTGGACTTTAATGTTTTAACACAAAATTAAATGCTTTCATTTTGTTGATATTGATAAAAAGTGTTTGGATAACCGCAAAGCATGAAATCCCATGTGACACGAAATTAGAACTCGATTCTTGGTTATGGTTTCGGTCTCAACTTTAGACAGGCTTCAAGCATTTGAACACTTTTAAAGTGTTTTCCAAGCGGCAATGTGAGCAGTCATAACGCTTTAATCACTGCCAAAGCGTGGGACAATTTCCAGCTCGAGTCTCTGCATATGTGTTTTATTTTATTGATATTGCGCACACACTCACACACACAAGCATATATAGGCACACACGTACTCGCACAACGGAATAATTTGCCAGCAGAAGGCAAAATTAATTAAAAACGCAATGTCTGTGCGATTGCGTGTGTGTGTGTGTGTGGATGTCGATGATGTTGGTGTACGGTGGGAATTAAAACAAAAACATGTCTAGGCACTAAAAACTTTATTAAGCTTCAGCACTGAAGCAAAAAATGACACATAAAATGGCCGAAAAAAGAGGAGAGGGTCTCCCTCGTAGCGATAGGGTAGAGCAGGCTGAGTGGAAAGTTAAACATAGGCGGAAATGTCACACATACAAGCCGCACCCGTACACTCACACACACAGACACACACACACACACATACACACATACCGAAGCACAAGAATATAACAAGATGGCAAACAAACAAACAATAACGACAGCAAATGTAGAAACAAAGGGCTAGCAAAGTTGGCTGACGATGAAGCCGACTGCGCTGCCAACTGCGCTGCCAATTGCGATGGCGACGGCGACGGCGACGGCGACTGTGACGGTGACTGCAACAACGACTGCGGCTGAGTTTGGCGAGAGGCGGTGGAATGAGACAAAAAAAAAAAGAGTAAACTACACATTTTTATTATGCAAAGGGGACGCAAATGAAAGGCAAATGTTTTTGTTTTTCCACTCGGCTGCTAGTCTGTGTGTGTGAAAGAGAGTGTGTCTGTGTGTTTGCTCACTTGAAAGTATGTATTGTTAACGGGTCGCATAAAGGACTGCCAAGCGACTGCCTCACTGTGTGTGTGTGTGAGTGCGCCCTAAAGTAGGCAATAAAACACTAGCTATAGCTGCTGAAATCTAGGCACGCCCACAAACAACACATGACATACAATAAGCAGCTGTGTTGTCAGTCCTTTTCCTGACTCCGACCGCTTCTCACAGTCTTTGATGAACAACTAAAATGGGCCAAATAAAGTGTTATTACTGAAAATTGACTCAGCCGCATGAATTGAGTGTGACAAACAACGAAACGAGCCGCACTTTTCCCGACTCGATGAAAGTCAAAGAAAATAAACAAAACAAATCAAGTGGAAATGCTGCATTCCAATTTTAAAGTACACGCTCTTGGTTTGATATTGACAATTTAATTTTAATATTTATATGTTATAATAATGATTATCTAGATTTTAGATAAACATAATTCTTCTATTTATTTGTTTAGCAACATTTTATGTTTTCTTTATCTTAAGTAAAGAAAATAAGATAATTTGATATATTTGAGCCTAAAATCTGCACATCAGCCTATAATTACGAGTACTATGGTAATAAATTGATACATGCATGCAGGTAAAGCTTACTTGCGAGTTAATCTTTTAAATTTATAATGAATCAGTTGGTAGGAGTATAATTCGGTCTAAGTGACATACAACTGAGCGCCGAAGGCGATGCAGACGAAGACGAGCCTGACAGCTGCCTAATTAATTTGACTGACTCTTCATGGAGAATGCTTAGATGTTGCTGTTGTAGTTAGCTCCTAATGATGCGGCTTATATGAGTGTGCCTGTGTGTGTATGCTGAGCATGAGGAAAACCAGTCATTTATCTAACTGACTGTGCAATGAGCATGGCCAGGACTGGTTGAGCGAGTGGTGTGTGTGTGTGTGTGTGTGTTATGTGTGGGCTCTAACTGTGATGATTTTGCGGCTCTTAACAATATTTAATGCCTGCAGTTAATATGCGGCAGGTGACTCAACGCAATGCCAGAGTCAGACTGGGCTACGAGCCTACTGCCAATTCGCCACAGCTGTTAATGAGCCCATAAGTTGATGATTTAGCAGCTGTTGCCGACCATAGCTACGCCCACACGCCCACTCTCTTACCCTTCACACATACACACTTAGCAACGCTGTGTATGAATAAAATATTTCATGCGTCAAATTCAATTAATATTATAAATGTCGGAAGCTTATGAATATTCGCCAGGCTGCCTTTGCAGAGATACTTGACTTGCCGCCTAAAGCAAGGAGCACGCGTCGTATGCGTAATGCGTGTGCATACAGAACTGGTGTAAATATGAGAGCTCCAGCACATGGCTGAACTCATTTTGGCGCTTTATTAATTGCTACATTTGTGCCGTTTAAGCATTGGCTTGACTTTAATTAACGCAACGCTATTCAAAGGCAAACCCGAAGCACACATTTTATTGGCTTTGGTTTAGCACTTTTGCGACTGTCTGGGTGAGCATTTAAAATTCAGATCGAGACTCAATGCCAAGTACTGTATAAGCTGCTTAGTATTCTTCTAGCTCTGGCTACCATATTTGCTATTTTTGTTGTGGGGCTTCACGCAACAATTGCCAGAGCTCAAGAGATGGCAATCAGCGAGACGATGGCGGACCACAAGCCAAATCTCAGCGCTGCTCAATAATTGTGTATTATGTTGGCAACTCAAATACGAGCAGCAACAAAAAGAGAAAGCGGAAAGTCAAATATGCGTCAATTGGCAGCCACATGCGCACTCAAGTAAACACAATCCTTAAGGAATTACCAGCAGAGTAATAGCCCAACAACAATAACAAAAGGAACAAGGAGAAGTCTAAATCGGAGCTGCTTAGTTATAATTGGATTTGTGTCAGAAATGCAAGAGCAGGCGGATTGCAAGAAACAAGCTCAAATTAAGCATAAATAATATATTATATTTACAGACATTATGAAATCTGCAAATTATCACGTAAAAGTTTCGAGCTTTAAACTAAAAACCAAGCATGAAACACGACCAACAAATTATGCAGCGCCGAGTTGAGAAAATAGTCGCATGGGAATAGGACCAGACCGAGTTTGTATTCCTTAAAAGCAAAAACAAAACAAGAGGGACACACACACACACTCACAAACTTAAGAAGGGTCACACTTGAATAGCTGCCACTTCTGTCTGTCTGTAATTGTAGGCCGAATGCTAATGCCACCTTTGGGTTGAATGAAATGAAAATGCGTAAATTATTGATTAGAATCACCAAAAACAGAAGCCAAAAACCTGACAACATACATATATACATATAGATTTTATGATCGCCCGGACTGATTGTTACGCCTTCTGTGAGTGTTCTCTCTGCCTGGCTGAATATAAAAATATGCTAGCCCTTGGCAAGGTATTGGTCTGGCTCTGAGTCCGGGTTTGGATGCGGTCACGAGTCGCATAATGAAGGCACTTTGCGTTGATTTTTAAATGGCGCCAGAGTCCCGAGGCATCAGCTGAAATTGGAATGCAAACAAAAGCCATGGTTGGCATTGATTGGGCAAGGACTCTAGGACTCTAACACACTCACACTCTGGCATTTTGGTTCTCTTTGTTTCATAGCTACATATGTAGTTGTGGGTGCTCAACCATGGTCAGCTCGTTATTGGTACTAAACAAATATGGCTTTATTATTGTGGTCATGCGTGCTTAACGCTGACAACTGCGTCATATTATGCTCAGACTTGAGACTAATGCGCATTTATCGTTCTACAGACGTCACAGCAAATCATTTATACCAACCAAATACGAAATGCCAAATACTTGTAATCACTAAATTCACACACAGCAGAACAAGATCCGGCTTATGCCCTGTTCTCTGTCCTCTTTTGAATGTCCTTTGGCTGTATGTCAAAGCATGCCAAGTACACGTACATTGGCAGGCAGCAGGTGCTGTCAAATGTCATCAAAAAGTGTGCCCAACATTTTGTTAAATAAAAAAATAAAGAACTACAACAACAAAAGCACAGGATGGGCTGGATAGAGAAACGTTGACTGCGGACTGTGGCCTGTGTGCCGAGCATAAATGTCAATATCATCAGAGGACTCTGAATTTGCCGCAGGTCCTGTGGCTGCCTCGACAGTAGGGCCATGTTTGTGTCGCTGGCTTAATGCCTGTGTAGATTAGAGATAAGGGCAACATCAAATACCGGCATTTGGGCATTTGGGCAATGCGCAAAGAATTTGCTTAGGCAAATTACGTATACGTATACGTTACATAATATTGCAGCTGTGGTTGAATACGGAGTTGAATTTCGGTTTTGATATCGGTCGCATGCTGTTGTCGGTCGGCCGACTTTTCTAGCCATGACAGGCCTTAATTAATTGTCCAGGTGGGCGAGTTATGGCTACTTCCTCTTCCGTTTGCCCAGCCTGCTAGAAGTTTTTGCCATTTCCATTTCCATTTTTCCATAGCAGCTGTGTCACATTGCAATAACACTGAAATAATAAATAATTTTCTGCTGTTTGTCACTTTGCTTCGCTTCGTTTTAGTTCTATTTATTTGAGAGTTTCCACACATTTCGAAATAAACAAATCCATGCTGACCGCACCAAAAAATATGTGGACAATGTCAACCAAATTGTCGTGCTCTCTCATATCCTTTAACTGGTTTACGGGCATTTATCATTAATGATTTAAGCGCAATTTCCAAAATTGATTGTGAAATCCTTCAGAGGGAAATGAATAAATGTGTCCTGGCAGCTGTTGCCGCAAATGAGAAGTTGTCAAGCTCTATCAGATTCAGGCATTGAAATTCTATTACACACAACCACACTAATATGTACATACATGATGCAATTACAAATAAAAGTGCGCAATAGTCGTGTTCAGCAGCAGCTAAAACTGGATAAAAATGAAACCGAAACTGAAACCGAAACTGCAAAAGGAAAATAAAACCAAAAACCATTCGCGCAACTAATTTGCAATGTTTGCTTGTTTGTTTTTCAGTCAGTCAGTCAGTCAGTCTGTCTGTCTGTCTGTCTGTCTGTCTGTCTGTCTGTTGTTGTTGTTGCTGGAGCTGCCCAACGCATTAATAAAACATAATTTCGCTTAAAAGTAATTTAAGCACTTTTATGTGTTTGCCAACGTTGTTGGCGTCTTTTGCCTTTGCGTTTGCTTTTCATTTCTATAATGGTCTGCATCTTGACGAGGTAGGTACAGACAGGAGCAGGTCCTGGTCGCACTCACTGGACCGGTAACTGAGGGCAACTTACACACACACACACATAAAGAGACACACTCACAAGGAGTGGGGGGTGCACTCCGTGGCGCATGACTAACACTCGTTATGAGATTCATGGCCTACATGTGTTTGCTCCACGGCCTTGTAAATGGGCACTGGGCGTGCTGTATGTGCTCTACGTGCTGGTCGCCCCGAAGGGCGTGCCGTGGTTGTATAGCCGACAGAGCGTGCCCTTGAAGCCATTTTCTTATGTACTTACTTATAAACGGATTCTCTTCCATTTTTTTTTTTTCACTGCTATTGTTTTGTTTTTGTTACAACTACTGGCTGGCTGACTGGCTGGCTGGCGAACTGGCAGGGAAGCTGACGGTCTGGTCTGGTGGGCTGAATTGGTTGTAGTCACTGCCAGAACTGCCGGATGGCCAGATAAAATTTTCAAAACGGGATGTTTGCTTCCCGTTGCGCTGGCACTTGCTTGTTTTGACCATTACATGGCTACTTTTGTCGGTCATATACAAGGTTTTCTTTCGGTTATGGTTTTGATTCTGGCCCTGGGTATGGCAACGCTTCAGTGTGCGTGTGTGCATGGTTAGTTTCTTTGATTTTTTATTTACTGAATCTGATTTCCTTTTACAAATGTAATAAAATAAATATTAAATTGAAAATTGCGCTCACAGGTATAAGGAAATCAAATGCTTTCAATAAAGTCGCATTCAATTTAAAAGTGTTTATCACATAGCCATACATATGTACAACTATTTGAAGCAATTGCTCACATATTTAATTCTCTTTGATATATAGTATGTAAGACTATATGCAACTTATCTTCATGATGCCAACTGCAAGCAACTACTTAAAATTCACAGGACAGCAGAACAGCTCGGATAACTTTCCACTTTCGGTCTTACTTGTCGTATACTTGTTGTTGGTGCTCAGCTAGGCAATTTGGCTCGCATAAAAACAATGGCTTAAAAACATATACACAATAAACACATATATTTAAGTTTATATACATATATATAAATGTGTGTGTGTATGTAGATATGTATTAGATTATATTTATTTTTTTTTCGCACCCGACGCTTGTTCGAGGACCGTGCAGACCACTTCCTTTGCAAAGTCCGACCATTTTTCTTGGGCTCTCTATTGTTGTTTTCGTTTGCCATTCTCTCTGTCTGCGTCTGTATCTGTCCTCCTACTGCGTCCGCTACATATTTAAATTTCACGCGCGCGTACACAGGCAAGGATAAACGGGATTTATTTCCACTAATGCCTGTGATTTGTTCTATAAAATTACTTTATGCCACCAACACGTTGCTTGCAGACCTAACGTTGGCTTACTTTCTCCTTTCCATTTGCTTTGTCTTTCACATTATTTTTTTTTTTTTTGATATAACAGCAGCAAAATCAGCCTAAATTTACCGAGCGAAGGGCTTTATCCTTTCGCCTTGCTTAAACACAGCTCCTTGAACTGTTTTCTGCCTCTCTCTCCCAATACCTTTGTTGTTTTTCAGTTTAAAGGAAGTGTGGGGAATGTACTAAAAACATTTGCTTGGCAAGTTTCATCTTTTCAATCACCACATTGATTAGTTTTGACCATTGTCGTTCAAGCATAAATATAAATTGAAAAACCACAAAGTTACTCGAGTAAATCAATTAGGAACATATTCACCGCACATCACACAATATTGCAACTGAAAAGCTCTAGCTGGGTCAAATCAAATGGCAATAATGAGCAGTAAAATGCCTTCGAAGTGGGAAGACAATGGTAGCCAGTCAGTCAATCAGTCGGATAGCCAGTGAACTAATGAACTTCTGCAGAATGTGCGCATATTGCTCACAAGTATTGCTCTTGGCGGAGGAAAAGGCATCAGAAATGTGCTTGGTCTGCCAATCAACCATAATGATTCAACATTATATTGAAAATCAACAGAGTGTCTGGTGTTCTGTCAGTGTTGGGCAGCTTTTACCAGACCAACTGACAGGTGGACGGACATTCAGAAAATAGACAGCACACAGTGCTTACCACTTCAGTTGTAGGGCTATAATTGTGTTTTGCGTTGTCATTGCAACAGGCGTGGCACACACATATACGTATACATATACACACATACACCTCTATCGACCGACCGACCAACCGACCAACAACGAGTCATTTACCACAAATGTGGATCGCTTATTCGCTCTATTTGTTACCCACTTTCTCAGAGTGCTTTTTGTCTATGTCCTTAGGCGAATTGCGACTGTTGAGCAGCTGCCAAAGTTCAAATATTGATTTAGCAATCAATTGAAAATATGAATACAATCGAGCAGCAAATGCTGTTTATGGTCTTTAGCTCAGACTGTTGCCACAGACATTGTTGTTCTTTCCTCTCTTTGTCCTTGCAGCAATAATTAATTGATGTTATTGCCATTAGTGTTAACCAGCCGACAGTTAAAAGTAAACAGTTCAGGCCAATGAACACTGTCTTAGTCCCAAACTTTTCACATAACTAACTGATATTTACGCCATACAATCAATCACTTCATTTTGTGGCTTTTTTATTTAAATAAAACAATAAACACATGAAATCTGAAGTTTTAAGTCAAATTAAAGTTAAAGGGTCGGTAACTATACCAAAAATATATTTACGTAAATTATAAATTAAAATTGTAAACGTAAATAAATGTCAAATTTTAAAATATTTCTTTGATAATATTTAAGGAGCCATTAAAAACCGACCCTTAGTATGAAAAACTTTAATGTAATATAAGATTTCCCAATTTACTTTACATCATTTGTGTTTGCTTAAATGATGAGAGAAATTTGAACAAAACGCAATGGGAATATTTACCGTACCCTCGATTTCCCCCAATAAATTTCCACTAATCAAACACCTTCGATGTGTTGTTGCGGAAATGAGGAACCATTCTTATAGTTTCCACGACTAATTTTGTTTACAAATAAACATATGATTTTTATAGAAAAGGTCAGGAGTTAGGGTTGAAACGGATAAGCGAGAATATTTTTAAAACTCAAACTATGTCACTCAAAACAGAAAATAATATTGATTTAGAATATGAAACATTGTATGGCATTAAGACTAAAATGGACAGCTTCAGTATTGTAAATAAGTAGATTTTTCATATCGACTATATAAACAGATATATTTTAATGGAGACACTAGACTTGAACACACGGTAACTCTTGCCTGATCTTAGGAGCAGTAGGATATACTATATTTAATAAATTTAAATATTTAACATCATCACATACCACAAGAGAAGTAAGATTCCTAGTATTTAATTTAAGAGCAGAGATGAAGCTTAATGCATGCTTTGCTTAAATGTATTTTCAAGACGGGAATTTCAACAGCAGTAGATTTCTGATGTAGTTGTTCATGTTTGGGCCTGGCCAAGCACCAGTTGGATAACTGCAACAGTTGTAGATTGTAGGCAGGCGAAACTCACTCTCCCTTGATTAATGTTGATTGATTGATTATTTGCGTTTTGCTGACATGCTGCACGCTTTATTGTCGCTCGACTTGTGGAAAATCATCAATTTCCGCTTGTAAAACACGTACACCACGTACAACAAAACGCTCACGCTGTCGTTGTCAATGTAAGCTCATTTTTTTTTCCATGCTGCCACAAGCAGCAACAAGCAAGGCGCAAGGACTCCAGTTAGCCAGCATTCAGCTCACAGATGAGCCAGGAATTTCGACTTGGCAGGCTGTAATGAATATTTCTGTAGCTGGCAGACAACAAAACAATAATTGCGGTGGGTGAACATCTTGTCAGAGGTTGCGCAGTTGTGAAGTTGTTTTTATTTTTTTGCTTTTTCAAAATATATATTGTTAAGTATTGGCGAGCTGCCAACTCTGGTCATAGAAATTGATGTTGAGTGGGGCGACATTAATGCCAAATATTCGACATGATTATCCAGGCAGCGAAACCAGCAGTCGCCGTGGCAAGAAGTCAGCCATCTCGTGCTCGAGTTCGTGCCATGGCTGTATGCCCTTTGGCCCTTATCGAATCACCGAGAGGTAGGACGAAGGGAGTCGTCGATGGTTGCAGGTTGGAGGCTGGAGGCTGGAGGCTGCGGTTTGGCTGTCGAGTCTTGGCCAGCTGGGCATGATTGAATTTTCGTGAATTACTGCTCGTTAGCGTGCGGCACGAACACGTATACTCACACACACACACCCAAACACACATGCAGACATATACAGAGACGATATGCTGAAGGGAATGCCACAAAACCAATGAAGGCTTGGCATGTTCGTTGTATATTGCAACAAGTTGCCAACCAAACGGGCAACAAGCAATGTTCCAATGTTTGACTGGCTGCCTGCTTTCCCGCTTGCCTGTCATACACTTGACGTGCTTCATTTCATTTGGTTTTCTTGTTTTCCGCTTTTTCCCATATTTTTCGCGCTGCCTGACACGTTTTTTACTTACTCAGTCGTTGACATTTTGCGTGACTGACGACAGCCGCGTGGTGTGAATAAATGAAAATGAAATTGGTGCCACTTTGTAGGCCCCTCTACAAATGGGGCAATGTGTTTGGCTTGTGCCATTTGCCATTTGCCTTTTTGGTGTCTTAATTATGATTGGAAATAGCGGAAACGCTCGATGCCACATCGCTACTCAATTTATCGATCTCCCTTAGAAGCAATTTGCTAATTGTTGCAAGTTGCTTATGGTATCTACGAAGAAGTTTCATCTATGCCAGATGCTGCATCCAAGTAAAACAGCTCTCAAAATGTCACTCAAATTGCAAATGTTTTAGTCGATAAATGTCTTTTAATTATAGAAATTGTTTATAATTGTTTGCCTAAATTAAAATTCTTTATGTGATTATTGTACCCGTTACTTACAAAATAAGTTAAAGGGTATATTGTGTTCGTTGGAATGTATGTAACAGGTAGAAGGAGGCATCTCCGACCCTATAAAGTGTATATATTCTTGATCAGCATCAATAGCCCAGTCGATAAAGCCATGTGTGTCTGTCCATCTGTCCGTCCGTCCGTATGAACAAAAGGATCTCAGAGACTATAAGAGATAGAGATACCAAATTTTCACTCATAGACTTCTATATACGCAGATCAAGTTTGTTTCAAATTTTAGCCACGCCCCCGCAAATAGCGAAAAACCGTTCGTTCGTCTGTTTGAACAAAAGGATCTCAGAGACTAAAAGAGGTAGAGTAACCAAATTTGGCAGACATATTTCTATATACCCAACGCAGATCAAGTTTGTTTCAAAGTTAAAGCGCGGCCTCGTCCGCCCCCGCAAATCCCGAAACACCACCACACTAACAGTTTTTAAGATAGTGCGTGTGATAATTAACGTTATCTATTAGTATTATCTATTATCCCAATGAATCACATCAAGATTGGACAAGTAGAACGGCAGTTATGGAGAATAAAAGTTTTTAGTGCAAAACAACTATTTTCTTTAAAGTACTTTTATATATATTGAAGTAAGTAACGGGTATCCTTAGGTCGAGATCTCGACTAAAGCTTTTCCGACTAGTTTTTGTATAAATTTATATAGTTAATTATAGAAAATTCAAGGGAAATTGTTAAGAGATACTACCAATTTTATACTTTTATAATAAAATAAGTAATAAATGAAAAGATTGCCCCTTTTCCTGCACGACCGTTTATCGAAAAAGAATGAATTTTTCGTCTTGAAAAAGAAGTGTGAAACAGGTGTCTCCTGAAATAAAACAGAATAAAATCATCGTAAAATTGTTGGCACTGGCCTCGTATACCCCACGTAAATATTTGACACTCAGTGACTGTACACGTACACACACAAATCCAGAGACCCTCAGGAACAAGTATTTTTGGAATGCAGGCGAAAAATTTCTCATGTGCACTTTGGCAAACAAATTAAGATTTATCGGGCTCCGGTTGGAGGTCAGCCGAGGGCCTACACCCAGTAAACTTGCAATTAAAAGAGATGGCTGCCATCGGGGTTCAACCGTGTTGGCCGCACTTAAAATAGACTGCATATTTGGTCATGTTGTTGTTGTTGCTGTTGTTGTTGTCGTTGATTTTGTTTTTATTTCATTTTTGCTTTTGCCTTTTAATGGCGTTTCAATTAAGCCGCAATTGAGCATCGATGTGGTTGCTTTTTCTGAGTGGGTAGATTGTGCGCTTGTTTCGTTGAGTATATTTGCAGCTATTAAAAACATACGTATTTCTCTTATTTCTTTTGCCACGCTCACAGATGGACAATCGGATATGAGTGTGGAATTGGTGGTGCCGAGGTATGTGGAGCGCGGTTCCAGCGCCACATTCAAATGCAAGCACAATGTGGTACCGGAGATACTATTCAAGGTAAGACTTCCCACTCAATTTATACTATTTTACTATATAGTTATTTCCTGTTTATTTATAAACAATTTCAACATTTACTTTAGTCTTGTTTGCTAATGAAGTCTGCGCATTGGAAGTTTACATTAAAATTGCATTTACGATAGAGAAACTTCGTTTGCCTTGTGCCACTTTGTATGGAAAGTTTTGGGCTTTTACAGTGGCAGGTTGCCTCTGGAAGTTGCATGCCATTCTTTTGGGGTCAGACAAGAATTGCAGCTGTCGTGAAATAGTTGCACCCAAAGAGCGTATCCCTTCATCGATCCTGACCCCGAATGCCATTTCCGCTGCTTCTGTTTTAGTTTCAGTTTCAGTTTCAGTTGCGACAATTAATTTCACTTCAAGTCTCTTATTACTGTCACGAAACATCAAGAGACACGCACAGGCGTATGCCCCCAAAGGCAACGCCTTTGAATTTGTGGCAAATGAGCTGCTTAGTTTTCCTGCCACATTGACCCCAGCGGTAATACCAGACTATGGCCTGCATACTTTCAGTTAAGTTTATTTTAGTTTGGAACTTTGTGGCACTACAAATCGTGGCATACAAATTCAAGGCCAAGCCCAAGTATAAGCACCGCCAATAGCTCCTCCAAGTGAAGATGGTGATGGCTAAGGCTAAAACTGTGGTTTGGTAGGTAGAGGTGGAGGTGGTGCTTCAGGTTGTCGTTTTGTTCATTCTAAGTACCATAAAAGCGTACAAGTTTTATGGCGCAAAAATGCCACAAAGTTGAGTGTTTTAGAGCCACAGAATATATTGATTTTTGTGCCCCAAACCGACAACCTCAGAGAAAATAAAAGAGAACAAATTAAGCTCAACAATTAATAATCCAAAGTTTATTTAAATCACAATTTCAAATAATCTACGGGAACTGAGCAATGAATGGAATTTTATGGAAAAAACACAAAAGAACAGTATACTAAAATCATTTATTATGATATATATATATTTTTTAATAGAAGAGACAAAATTGGTTTCACTGTCATTGTCATGTGAACAGTTGGTATTTTATTTGAACTCTTAAATTGATTAAGCTCATTTGAATTCGTGTGAGAGCATTATTTTGATTGCTGACAAATTTTGTAGATTCAGCTAAATATAGATGGAGCCAAGCAAAGGGAGAACAATTAGTTGAGCGGTAAAATAAGCGCAGCGTTTGCCGTGTTTACATGTAGACATTAGTTTATTTGGTCAGTGGACGTTGGCCGTTTTACGGCAACTGCGTCTGACTCTGTGGCAATGGCTAATTAGTATAATTGACTATACAACCGAGTACGCTGGCTTCACTCCGGCAACTCGTTTTGATTCGAATTGTTGCACGAAGCGTGGCAAATTGTGTGGAAGTGGCACTAAAAAGGCAATTAAAACGCAAATGCGAACACACTGAAACTCACTCAGACTCAGACCAACTGCCGCAGCAGTCGACTGTCGGCTTTGTCGTCCGGCTTACACATGTTGAAGCACACTTTTGGGCGTATAAAAGCAGCGCGAAAAAAGAAATATATACATATAAAAATTAAATAAACTAATTACGCTGGGAATGGCAGGCTGGGCTGAAAAGGAGTCCCAGGTCTACATTAATGAGCTTTTGATTTGACGGCACTGTATGGGCACAGTGAGTACTGAAAGCGAGCGGCCCAATAAACACAAACAAAATATAAAGTCAGACTATGCCACAGCGGACACGCCAAAGCTAACACATGGCAATCTCATGCCTGCCTGAACAACAACATCAACGACAAGAGCAACAATGAATACAATAACAGAAGCAGGAACAAAAGTGGGAGGAGGAGTGGGTGCAGGAGCAGGAGTAAATATTATCCCTATGGAGCTGGGTCACGCCAAACGAGTCCGTCAGATAAGCGGACGGACTGTCGCATTCAGGACCAGCGTTTGATTACTTTGTGATACACACTTTAGTTATTAAGTATTATGATTGTAGCCATGACATCAAAAATGTTCATATCATATGGAGCGGAATTGTTTCAAAAATTTCCACAAGTGGCTGATAAAATTTGATGTTCATTTGAAAGGGGGTTCAAACGAACGTGGTTACGACCGTTGTGGTTGCATGTTTATGTTTGTTTAGTGAGTTGTTGTGGTAAGAAAAAGCGTGTGCTTTATCGATTTTTCACCGTATACAAACAGTACACATTTTGGGACCAAATTACGCATACGCCGTGTTTTCCTGCCGCTCTCTCTCTGCCCCAGGCTCTTTCAATAGGGGCATTAATATTATTAGGTTTCATGCAATCAATGCAATTTCGCGAAGTATGTCAATCAAGCAATCTGCCCCCAGCACGCACCTGGCACACGAGATGCCTGGCGGCCATGATTGTAATAAACTCATAAGCATAACTCTTTAATAAATGACTTTTATCATTGCGGTTTTCATACTCGTGTCAAAAGTGCAATAAATGAATGTTGTGCATAATTAAAAGCCCCTTGATAAGGGCCGCTCTCAAGGGATGTCTTTTGGTCTGTCGCTCAGCCCATTTCTGGGAAGCTGGGAGTCTGGGAAACTGGGAAACTTGTTCACAATTTTAAGTTGTGCATGAAAATTAATTTTCATTTGCATTTCATATTTGTACTTGTTCTCACTGCTTAAGTCCCTCTTTATATCCTGTCGCAACTTGACTGCAGTTGCAACTTTTTCAGTCATACTCGCACATTCATGTCGCTTTCAGAGATCTCGTTTTTAATTACGCAGCCAACAAGTCCCTGCGAGCCAGAGCCAAATGGTGGCAACTGATGGCAAATAGTAGCTGCCACCTCACATTCCTAGCTGCTTGTTGCATGCCGCATGCTGCTGGCATTTCAATAAAACATTCTATTATTTACTGTTTCATAGTTTAACGCGCAATTTAATTGTCGTGTTGCAAAAAGTTTCGTGCAACTTGTTGCAAACTTAAATTGCATTACAATTTCATTTATTTATTTTAATCATATTATTTTATCTCATATTTATGCGCATTGTTTTGTTATGGTTTATTATGTAACGCATGCAATGACAGCTGACATCAAAATTGAGGCAGTTATTCAATCACTGTCACAAGCAGCCAGGCTATGAGACGTTATGGAACATTATTTTAATATTGGCAATGAATTTGTTTGTTTGCAGGTGACATGGCTAAAGGTTGAAAAGGGCAAATTCTTCGAATTTATAAATGGACGAACGCCGCCCTTTCGCAATTCAACCATCGAAGGGGCTGAAATTGACGTAAGTACTCACAAAACAGACAGCAAAATTCCAAATACCCTTACATAAATCTCCGTAAAGCATATCGTCTGATATCGATCGTAAACAGCTAAAAGCGACTCAATTTCCAGTCGTTATCGATCAAGTTCAAGTGTACGGAGTAGGCATATAAATGGTTACCCAAAATCATAAGTACTATACTTATTACACTAGGCAACAGCCAACAATTATCGGGTATTAAACCCACTTCCTTTTTTTCTTATTTTTTGCAGCTATTAATTTTCCATTACTTTTCCTAAAAATATTGGGTTTTCAGCCCGATAATTGTGAATACTTCGAGTTTGTTGCCTAGTGTAATTATTCAGTTGAGGTCTAAGTATATTTATCAACATCATTAAATATCAGTAAAATGCACGGTATACGCATTTCCATTGGGTGTTTTTTTCCCCGAAAAATAAGAAAGCTGCTGGTATTGTCACTTGAAATTGATTTTAGTATTACTCAACAACTGATTATTATATAATATGTATTTCTGTACTGATATTGCTTATATGTGATACTCATAACATTCAATCAGAAATTCGCATTTCTTAGGAAATTAAGTAAGTCAACTGTAAGTAAATACTTAAGAGAAAAACGCCCACTCAAAGTCTCATTTGCCCCAATGATTAAATAAGAGAGTCTAGCACAGGGCAGCAACTTTTTTTTTGGCCATTTAGTAAATTACAATTAATTATTATGTACTTATATTAAGTATTTGCCAGTAGAAGTTAGTTCGAGGTGTTGCTTTAGTTAATGTGTGAATTAATAATACTATTCTTGATGTTCTTTTTGCTAAATAGTGGGAGAAATCGAATGAGACGCAGGTTACGTTGAAGAATGTGCAATTCGACCTCTCAGGGCAGTTCTTCTGTGAAGTCTCGACGGATACGCCCATTTTCACCAAAGCCAGCGCCGATGAGCTGATGAGCGTGTTCTGTACGTAACAATTGTCAGTTGATTTTTAAAGGGTAGCCTCTAATTGCTGTCTTGTCCATCTTGTGTTCCCTTTACAGTGCCTCAGACAGCTCCTCCCGCCATCAAGTTTCGGAAGCGAACACCGTTTGCAATCGGCGAGAAGCTATTTGCCCTGTGCAATACAACCCGAGGTCGTCCCGCGCCTCACGTCACCTGGTTAATCAATGGGAAAAAGGTGCGTATGCTTGATATCTAATTATAGTCTTGTATGAGTATCCTTTTGAGATAGCGTAAGAGGGCTTTGGTTAAGTGATTTAATTTCATATTACAATATTACAAATTGCATTAAGACCGGACAATGCTGCCGGATATACTCGTACATAGATATACAATGGCTGCCATGGGATGTCGAAATGTCAGTGGTGCTGCATTAAGATTAACATCAGTTTAAGCCATTTTATAATTATGGCCTACATGCGCGGCTCATGGAGCTTTCATTTTAATTACCCAGACCCAGACCCAGACCAAGAGCCAGACCCAAACCCAGGGTCAACCACAGCAGCAGCAGCTGCTGCTCCTTGCTGAAGGCACTAACAGCAACTGCAACAACAACAACAGCAACAACAAAACAGAAAAGGAAATGAAATATAAATAAATTTATTATATCTGCCGTTGGCGCACAGAATATGGAAAACTCTAAAATGAAATTTATTCATAAACGCGCACCCAGGCGGCCAGCAACTGACCGGACTTTGCCGCTGTGAATGTGTGTTTGTTGTGGCACGGGGAGTGAAGAGGGGAGGTAGATTTTTGGAGAGTGTTGTGGGACTTACCCACCGTAGCATAATCCATTTTTAATTTGCAACCATATGCAAAAGTTTGACATTGAATTGACTTTTATTTGCTCTTCATTTAACATTGCAACTTAACATTATTTATTTTGCAACACTCCCGTACGATGCTAATTACCACCTTCATTTTCAACTGCCAGGTGGAAGAGAAATACGTCCGCACGCATCACGTGTATTCATTCAACGGCAAGCACCAGCGTCGAACACAACAACAACAACAGACCCAGCTGACTCAGCAGCAGCTGCAACATTACTATCAGCAACAATACTACAACCAGTATCAGTCCCAGTATCACGTGCCCCACTACATCGACCGCTATGACAAGAGTCTGCGGTGGGGAGGTGCTCGTCCTGGCGGTAAGTATATCAGACTGTGAAACAACTACACAACCAAATTATACTAAAAAAAAAATTTAATTTTTCTTCTTAGATTAAAGACTTCTCGAAACTATGGCAATATCTTGAGAGAGATTTTATAGGGCCGGTTCCGATTTTCACTTTCACTTTCATAGGATTTCAAAAAATGTTTTATCTATTTTTACTTTATCACACTTAAATTCAACAACACCAAGCAAAGGAATTTCTATATATTTCAAATTTTCTATTTCGTATATCTGTTCATTGGCTTATGAGAATCTACAATTGATCTTCATGAAACAAAATTTGGAGATAGTTCATTTGGAACACAACTTTCTTAACTCAAATCAATCAAATATTGAAAATGAATCAGTCTAGAAACAAAATCATAGCCAAAGGTTATGAGTTTCAGAATTTAGAAGTTTTGGAGAAAAGCAAATTTAACTTAAGAAATGTTAAATTTAGAATGAATTTTGAGTTATGTATGTAAAAGTTTGGCAACAAAAGTTTTGATTGACTTTAGGAAGTTCTTGAATTTGCTGATATGCATGATGTGTGATAGATTCTATAGTATCTTAGAGTGAATCGTTATTAAAGTCCAAATTAATTTCATAGTATATTTGAAAAAGCTTTTACATATTGCGACAGCTTTTCCATCCTTGTCAATCTTCTATGTTTTAGTTAGTCATTGAGTAAGAAGCCAGCAATTGCAGTTGACACTTTTCAGTTGGCCGTTGACTGATGACAGCTGCAGAATTATTTGCTAAAATTAGCTGCACTGTTAACCATACTTGTGACTTTGTCATTGCAGATGATTTCTCACACTTTGCTCCGCATCATGGCCACGATGGACATGGCCATCATGGCGGAGGCGTTGGCAGCATCTACAACAATCCGTTTAGCTCGCTGGCCAATTACCACGACATTGGAGAGATACACGAGATACATCAGCGCAACTACGAAATTACAAAGAAGCACATGGAGCAGAAGAAGCAGCAGCAAATGGAGATGAAGAAGCACAGGTAAGTCTTGGGCAAAGCCATTAATCAAGCCAACACCGCCCTTTGCCTCGTTCCCGTGAGATGCGCGGCAATAACTGAATTTTATTTATGAGCTATACAAATTAAAAAGCTGCAACTTTTAGCCTTTACTCGTAGCTAAGCAGCCATTGAACAGCTTCTAGAAGTATGCAATGTGCAAAGTTTTGCTCCCTTCTCCCAACTTCCCATCGTCTTGCAGCTAACCACAGGAATTTGCCTGCTCCCCTCGCAAAGATCTAGGGTTGTTGGTTGCCCGGGCTTGTTGTAGGGCTGTCTGTCTGTCTGACTGTCTGGTTGTCTGAGTTTCGGGCTGGAGGTTACTGAGCCAGCTGCTCAGTGCCCAGCACAACTTTTCATATTCTTATCAATTTCCCCAGGTTGCGTGTGTGGCGTGTTTATTAAAGTTTCCTTATCTATGGTCTGAAAGGATTTGGCTTGTGCTTTAGCGTTAGCTTTGGCTTGTGCTGCGATGTTGGCACATTGTTAATACGTTCTGGCTGACATGCTGCCGTTGCTTATTCTTGCAAAATCGTACTCCTTTTATTGTGAAGCGTATAAATAAATTTTGTGGCATGGTTCCCTTTCCTTTGACTGCAAGCCCTCTTTCAGGTTGGCTGTTTGCTGCTGCAAATGCTTACGTGGCGCGATTGGAAGTGAAACGTAAATGAATGCAATAAATTATTTACGCTCACCTGTGATATTAAAAATCAAGAAGGAAAACTTTTCCAATATACCAACTTTTTCAGCGCAACTTTCAAAGCCATGAACATGCGTGTATGTGTGAGTGTGAGTGTAAGTGTAAGTGTGTATGTGTGTATATGTCTTTGAATATAAGAGCAACACCACAATTGGCGTGACTGTTGCCACTGCTTCTGTTGCTCTTTGAAGTTGTGCGGTCGTGCAGAGCATTCGCATTACACATACGCCCCGTGGCAGGTGGACTTGCGTAGGCCAGCTGGGAAATTGAATACTGTATGAAAACTGCTAAATAATTTCACTTAAATGCAACTTCTGTCCTCAACATTGCTCAGTTGACATTTTGAGTGCAAATCATTTGACATTTTGCAGCTATTTTCACATAAAGTTGACTTTCAAATTTTGCATTTAATATCGAGTTTGTTTCCTGTCACCAACAATTTTACATTTCCGAATTGTGCGGTGGAAAGTGTGGTGTGTGGTGGTGTCAGCCACTTGGCTAATTTACTCTTAAGTGAAAGCCATAATTAACCCATGCGCCATTTCCTTGCCAGGCAGGTTATCGGGGGTACGCTAATTGCATTTTCCATTTTCAAAAGAGAAATCAAATGCAAAAGTTAAAAGCATTTGATAAATAATTTGCCACAATTCAAAATGCACTCGGTGTGTGAATGCGGGGGGAAACTAATTTCGCTGAAAACTTAACGTTAATATGCTACAATTTATAACCAAAGTGCACGAGATTCTCATGGCAGAGCATAAGCCAGGTTCCCAGGTGTGTAAGCCTGGGATGTGCATGACCTGCTGCCTTGAAATGAACCATTCCAACAGTATACAGGGTGTGACTTACGATGGCACAGCACACCTGATTAGCATACTACATACTAGAATAGTTGAACGCAAACAGCAGTTAGATAAGACACGAGAAAAACTTTAAAAATGTGAAAATTTACAAATGTACGAGCAAAGAGATGACTTTTTTCCCCTCTTTGCCAATGATTCTGGAGGATTCTGGACAAGTGAGAACACCCTTTATTTTATTCATGGATTCTGTTACAGACTGCGCGATATTTACGTATGCTTGTAAATGTGGGCGTAATTGCAGACACGCCCACTATCCAAACTTGGCGCTTATTTATGCAACACTCCAATACTGGCATAAAAAACTATAAAATGCGCAACCAGCAGCAGCACAAATAACAAGAACAACAAGAGTAGGGGTAGCAAGTAACGGTCACGCTTATGTTAACAGCAGTGTGAGTGTGTGAGTGTGTATGTGTGAGTGTGTGTGCAGTATGTTACGTTGTTTATTAAGTTTATGCTTAATACACTCATGTACATGAGAGTGTATGTGTAATGGCTGTTATTTATTTTATGCAAATGGAATGTCAATGTAGATCAACCCCATGGCGCGACCTTGGGGCACCTGTGAACTGCATGGGAATTACGAGTATTCGAGTATCGAGTATACGCCATGTATGGCATTACTGATGCACTGTAATTAACCGCTTAATTTGATTAAATAGTTGCCTTGACACGTTTTAATGCTTCCTGCATTGTAACGCCCTATTAAACTGCTCACTGACTGAATGCTTGCCATTTGTTTAGGGCTTTTGACTCGGAATACCTTTAACAGAGCAGCATGAAAGCATGAAAGCAACAGAAAAAGAACAAAAACTGAAATAAGTGTAACCATAAAAGACCAGCAACAACAACAATAAAGGCAGCAACTGCAGCAGCAACAGTGGCACGGCTATAAAAGGCATAACACGTAACGCTGAATGTGCACTTGTGCAGGTCAGGGCAAGAGGGAGAGAGCGGGCGGGAGCAGGGCACACAGGAAACACAGACAGCCAAGGGCATATGAATGGGGCATTTTATGCAGTCAAAAAGTAGTTTACACGTTGTTGCACAATTTATGTTTGTGCAACACGTAAGACTTTACCACCAGACAGAAGCCTGCTGAGATAAATGCACATGTATGTATATATGTGACATATGTGCCTAGACAAATGTTCAAGCTGCGCCTATGAGTCTGTAGACCTAGAAGGCTTTGAGCCGACTCCCTGCCTACAAACAGGAGCCTAAACAAATATTTCTTAACCTTACAATAATTCTAGATATTTTTATTCGATTTCAAAATACTAAAGGACGTGAAGTATAAAATTTAAGGTGAACTTTGGGATATATAAATTAAAGTTCAAAATAATACCTAGTAGGAATTTCAGTTAAATGTCTATGTTTTGTTTGGGGAAAGGGTATCCACGCGCTTGGACACACCACACCTACTTAGTCTCCCCATTGTGTTTGTGTGCTGCAATTTTTGGCGGTCTTCCTTGAGTAAAGTGAAAAGGCTCACCCTTAAATGCAGCTTGTAATTTTCATTTAATTTTCAGTGTGGCTTTCGCTTTTGGGTCTTTCGTGCTTCGTTATTCCTTGCTGAAAATTGCCACCGAGTTGACCCTCAAAAGGGCGGCCATTAAATGTCGCGACTGGCGACTTGAGGCGCAAGAAATTGGCTGTAGTCTCTTAGCCAGTGAGGCAGAGTGGCACAGTGGCAGAGTGGCACAGTGGCAGAGTGGCAGTGGCAGTGGCATGGTGGCTGTAATTAGCTGGTCTCTGGTCGCGTGTGTGGCAGTAATCCTTCTGGGTGGGTCAGCAGTGGCCGACATGCCGAATGTGCTATAAGCTGAGCCACTAATTGTGTTCGGTGGAGCAACTAGGATCTTCAAGAGTCTTCAACTAGGAAAGTCGCTTTAATTTGAAGCGCGGCCAATGCCAGTGCGCTTTTAGTTTTAATTGTTGGGGGAGCAGCAGACGAGCAGACGGGCTGACGAGAAAGGGGGGTGGGGCTAAGTACTTGCTGATACCAGCTACAAGACGCTGAAATGGCGTGCCCCATTAATCACAATGAGAGCAACAACAGCAAGAACAACAACAACTGCAACAAGCACACATTAAAATTAAATTTGTGTTTTATAACAGAGCAAACTTAGAAATACAATTTGGTTAATTTGTTGGGGAGCGATGCCTGCTTCGCTCCTATTTGGCCTTGTTAACAGGCAAATAGGTGGCGCCAGGCGACGTTGCCGCTGGTGGAATGTAGGCTGCGGGTGCCTCCAGTTCGGAGACAATGGAGCCCACATTGCCAGTGCCCGTGGAGTCCACACTGATGGCGCCCGCTCTGCGTTCATCGATGAGCTGCAGTGGCTGTTGTTGCACCACCTGCTTGGAGGCAAAGTCAAGCACGGGCGCAACACCACCATTGTGTGACGTGGAGGAGCCACCAAGGCGGTCGTATTCCTGCTGAATTGTGCGCTGGGCATTGATAGCATCTTCTGGTGTGCGGTATTTCACAAAGTGCACCTCCGGACGCTTGGCACTCTGGTGGTTGAGGTTCTGTAGTTTATTGGCCAGGCTGGAGAGATCACCCTGCTTGGTCAGGACATAGATGGCGGTCTGTTGTTCAGCAGCCTGTTTGGCCAGCGACAATGCAGCATTCTCCAGTCCCTTGTTCTCCGGAGCACGAATGAAGAGCACACGCAGATTTCGCTTTAGAGAGGCAGCCAAGTCGCCGACACTTTTGTTATCCTCGAAGTCAGCCTCGGGTGCTGAATACGTAAAGAATTCTTTATTGAACTCTGCGTTGGCATACTCTGACTGCCTGTTGGACGCAAAGTCTACCGATGAGCCGATTGAGTCACTGTCTGACAATGAGTCGCCTGACAGTGAACTCCCAGTCAGAGGACCGTTTCCAATGCCCGCACCATAGTTATAGCCACCCACATCTGCTTTGGCTGCTGCCAGCAGAGCCAAAATCTGCCAAGGAAAGTTCAGTTGAAAGCCGGAAACTATTAAGTGGGCAATCTAAGATAAACTTACAATAAATCCACGCATTTTCTGTGTCGGTCTAAAATCCAATTTGGGCTGCAATGTCAAAGCTTGTCACCTTGCGTGAATACGCCTCGAGGTGTGGAAGGCATATGATGTTTCGCATGCGATCGATGGGCGTTTTTATAACCCGCAGCAATTAACCAAGCCCCGTTTTAGCCACAGATTGCGCAGTCCGTGGCCGTTGCGGTTTGTCGTCGTCTTGGCCATTTGTCGAGTATCGAAAATGACGTAAAATGCAAAAGCGGCGAAATGTATCCGCCAGCGAATTAGTTTGCATAAATCAAAAACCTATTGCAAATTTCGCTGAATCAATTCAATGAAACGAAATGGAAATGATAATGAAAATGGAAATGCAGACGACAGTTGGCATAGTCATTGTGACAAACTCACAGGCTACTGATGTGGGGCAATGGCTAAAAGCCATCCTCACCATTGGTATTTAATTTGGTTGGCCCAAAAATTTGCATTATTGGTTAGTTAGTGGCTGCGTTAATAATTAATTATAATCATCAACATATAAACCTTACCTTAATACAAATAGCAATACTAAGCCCACAGTTCGTTGCACAGTAAATGATTCGGAAATTGAAATCTAATGAAACGCGGCGAAATATTTAATAGTGATAGTCATCGATTATAATCACATTGTCGAAATGATAGTGCCAACTGCCTGCCAAAGACCACAAACTAATCCGATGTCAAACAGTTTCGTTACCTTTTTACCACTGTAGCCATAAATTAGTTTATCATTTGGCCAAATCAGATAACACTGCCGTTTCGTAAAATTACAAGCAAACAAAAAAAGCATATATAATATATGTATAACAAAAAAGTCATTCGCAAACACAGAGTGTATTTATGCAAATTAATAAAAATCCGCTCATGGGATTAAATAGTTATAATCATTTCAGCTACATCGATACCCTCTAGTCAAAAAAATATCAGAGAGGGTATTTTGACGTTCCGTATATTTAAAATTTCAAAAAATAGTTAGTTTCATTGATATTTATATTTAAATTTATATTACACAATAATAATTTTATTTATTTTTAAAATTTTTACTTTTAATTTAAATGCATAGTTAAGTGTCGGCTACTTATAGCCTGCCAATAAATAAATTAATATTAGTAGTCAGACTAAACTTCAATAATATACCTTGAATACTCTTGCTTTCGCACAGAGTATCCATTAGACGAACACTATTCATGTTTTGTTTTGCATTTAATTAGTGCCACAGTTTATGCAAATAGATAATAACATTTCCGTTTGTTTATTTTGTTTTTGGCAAAAAAAAAAACCAAAATTTTGTCATCTGATTCTCACATGATTTATGTATTAATGATTGTTAAGTAGATGCTCGTAACTTCGACCAATGATACTAATTATCATAAAAAAAATTTTATATTTGTATGCAAATCAATTTTATTTTTGCCAAAGATATTAATTGGATCAATGAACGAAAACATTTGTTGGAAGTTAAAATAATAAATAAAGATAAGATTTTGTAAAACGAATTTATTATCATATTAATATACAATACATAATCAAAAAACTTTTGTGTTTAAGCAACAAATATATAGCCTATATGCTATAAACAATATAAAGCCAGCGAGATGTTAATTTGAGTACTCAAAAGTGTTGCATACTTTTAGTTGCTTGTGCTTAATTCTTTTCAGCATCGTAGCTTACTTTTAGGCACACTTTTTCAAATACCGCACAGTACCTACCAGCAGTATTTAAAATATTTAGATGGTAAATATATTGAAATATAAGAAATTAAATTTGTTGTATAGAAATTTCAAAGTCTTATTAAAAATAATACATATTGCACAGTTAATAGGTTAATTTAATCATCTTTCAATAATTTTCATATTGTGCTACATTTTCTTAAACAGAAACTAAAATTCTCATAAAGAGCTTGGGCCATGGCTAGGAAAACTGAACAGTTAACACGGCATCATTGGCGGTGATGAAGCACACTGCCAGCAAAATCAATAGAAATGCAATTAAGTTAATTACGATCATGTGTGCTTAAAAACTGAGAAACGTATTTATGTACAGGGACAGGGGTTATTATTCGTTTATATGAGTATGCGAGTATGAACGCATGTTCAGACATACGATTGACTATAAATGCGCAATTAAGCAAATTATCCCATTGCCGGCAATATGCAGTCAACTTGAGCTGCAGCAACAACAATGGGGAAGCAGACAAAACAACCATTTATTGCAAAATTGCAGGAAATACGAGTACAGCCTGAAGGCGACTGTCAACATTGTTCAAAACACGGATAGGGAAATCAATTGATGCAATATTTATTATCGATTAAAGAGCTTGTGAACTAAACAAACGGTAATTGGCTAAAACGATAATACTTCGTGGCCATAATCGTCTAATTGTCTAGTTAAGTATATTCAATATTGAACAAAAACAATCGCTTAAAATGAGAAATAATACGAAATGTCATTTTGCTTTAAATTTATCTGACAACAATGAATATTCCATGAATGTGCTTTTAATGAATTAAGTGAGTGGAGTATTCAAAGCCTAGTAAGCCAGCTGTAGAGGTTATTCAATATATCAGATATTAAGAAACCAAATCGCTTATGACCGTTAAGCAAATTGTGGGATAATGAGTACATGTTATAAGTGTCTATCTGAGCCGGGTTAAATCGTCAATAATATGAGTATTGTCTTGCATATGTGAGTGCTTTAATAGCAATGCAAAATTGTTGACTTGCCGTGTCGAATCGAGTCGAGTCCATGCTCGACCGTGCTGGTCTGTCTGCCCTTTGCTTCTTGGCACGCGAAAGCACTTTACAGTGCATAAATTATTCAATGAGCCGAATTGCCGCCACGAGACATAAAAAGCCTTTGCTGTCAGTGTCAGTTATACTTTCATGCCTATATAGAAGTGACTGTTGCTGTTGTCGGGTTTTGTTTTTGTTAGTCCCACTTAACCGAAATTTTAATCTAAACAATTCGTAGCATACTTAAGTGCGCTTAAACTTAATTTATGGGTCACGGTAATGTACTCGTATTGGACTGAAAAAGACATACCAATTAACTGTCCTACAATGATGAATTGACAGTATAATTTGCATGGCAAGGGCATTGATTTTTCGTTAACCGTTAAGACATTACAAATTTTGCAAAAAAAAAGTTGAGTTGCTAATCTGTTGGTGTTTGCCCTGACCAGCATTTCTTAATGCTGTTGCCAACTTGCGGTTAGTTGAGCTTCCGCTTTTCGATTACAAAGGTCTTTTAATATAAGAAATTCATGGCATTTGCCACGTAGCTGTTGCTGATGCCTTGCCGTGCGCCACTTGCCACTTAAGTTGCTTTTCTTGTTTCTCCTGAAGGTCCTTGTTCGGAAAATGGACTGACTGGCTGCGGGCCCGGTTACTATATTGAATTGCTGTTTGTATACGCGTAGTTTGTGTGACTCATAAATACCTAAAAGGTTTTGCTGTGATACGCTCTGTGCCCTGAGCTCATTTGCTTGCGTTCGAAAACTAAATTAGGCAGAAGGTTCTGCGATCGATAGGCACATAAACTGCCAGCCAATAACAACGCCAAAAGACAAGAGAAAGCGACAACAGGCAACAGACAACAGACAACGAACAGCAACAGAGACTACATGATATACCAATTAATTATGCGTATTTCTCAAATTATCGCATTTGGCATGGGGCTGCGATAAGGCTTTGCATGTCAGCGCCAAGTTAAGATGTATTTAATACTCCCTTTGAATTTTATCTGAAGTTTAAAGTGTCAGAGAGAGCATTTTCATAACTTGAATACGAATGTCTTGAATATTTCAAGTCTGCTTTGCCGGAGCCCGCATTTCCGCTTGATTTGCATTGCTTTTCAAGTTTGTTATGTTTTGAACTTGAGCTTCCTGCCACGGCTGCTCCTGATGTTTTCGCTGCTGGTTGTTGCTTTTCCTGTGAAAAGTGCGCTGCATAAGGAATTTGATTAAGACAACAAGCACGGCAACAGTAATGCTAACAGCAACGTTGATGATGTTGCAGTTGCAGTTGCAGCTGTTGCTGTTGCTGCCGTCATCGCTGCTGCTGTTGCTGCTGTCATGCCAGTCAACCCATTGCTGTCGAAGGCTTAAGCGGATATTGTGCATTTGTTCTGAGTTTTGCCCGGCATTTGTTTGTGCTCTCAGTTAAACTAGCTTACTGTGGATGTGGATGTAGATGTTGATGTTGATACTGTATGCCAGTAACTGGCTTTCATTTATATTGTAGGTACTGCTCTTCTTACTGTTGCTGTTGCATAAGTTCTGCCCAAAGGCAATACGATGCCATTGTTTGCTTCTTGTGCGTGAGAAAGCTCTAAGTAACAACACACCCACAACAAATATGACTCGGTCTGCCCGAGATTCAGTATCTGCTATAGATAATTGAAGCTTGTGCGAAACGAAAACTTCTAGACTCTTTAGATAATACCCAAAAGTGAAAAAGCTTAGACTATGTATTTTTTAACTAAGACATGCCATAGAAGAAAACTACTTTTTAAGTAATACTCAGAACAACTCTTTGGTATGCCAACCTAAGGAACTGTAGCGCATTCTGACTCGTTGCATGGCAATTGCCCAGTTTCCTTCCCTGCCAGCAAACGGAGGAAGGACTTTGAAAGTAGCACACAGACAATCACATATTCACACTCACATTCACTGTAAATACGCTTTGATGATACCTTGGTTGTTTTCGCATCCGTTGCCTGTTTCTGGGTCTTTGTTGCTGTTGCCAATTCTTTAGTTGAAATAATATAATATTTAAATATAATTCTGACCAAAATGTTAAGCACTTTCTGTGGAATTTGAATTTTGAATAAGCTTTGCAATGTAAATGATTTAATTGTTTAAATGAGTCGGAAGCAAGTGCATTGTGTCCGCCCAAAATGCTCAAATGACATAATGCCATTGGCGGAAACTTTAATAAACCAAGCAGTTTGTAGGTGACAATCATTCTGGCTTTGAACTAACACAGCTGACAATTGGTTCACCAGCACATTGGAAGCATTAAACTTTACGGTCGCCACATTATTTTTATCGAGTGCTGAGACACGCACTGTGCGTGCGTGTACGGCGTAAGGGCTGCTGGGGTGTAGGGCTGTTGGGCTTTAAGGGTGTTGGGCTATTTGGGTGTGCAGGTAATTTCGCAGTCATTTTGCATTTGTAATAAAGCAACACGTCGTCACAGACGTCGACGCGCTGTGGCACGCACGGCTGGGGTAATTACGAGGACGCAACCGTCGACATCTTACCGAGCACTCGAACTCATTTATATGCCGCTCAGGCTTCTTATCAAATATGAAACAAAGTCGTAAAGGATAATTGAACATACTTGTACAATGTGTGGCTGCCATTTGAATAATGCAAACTAATCATGCAGATAAGCCTGAAAATGTTCTCGGACATTCTTCACATTCTGAGAATACTTCAAATATTTTAAAAAAGACTACATTAAGTTTATGTTCTACTTGTATTCAATTGAGCCGAAATGATTCAATTCAATGCAACTTATTTGAACTTAATGGACCAGCTATCAAAACAATTATTAGTTTATAGTTTCATTTTGATATTAATTAATATAGGCTTTGAAAATTATTAAAATATTCGCAACCTAAGGCTTATCAAAACAACACTCAATTTCAACATTAATTCAGTTATTCACATACTCGTACGCCCACACAAATTCGATTTTGTGCGTGTCCAGAATGTGAAAGCTCTCCCTTGTTTAGTCCATCTACATGTTTTCGCACATCAATCATAAAATGCAAATATTTACGATTTTATTTGTGTGGAAATTGCTGGCGTTTGGTATATTAAGCTCAGACTCCGAGCGGTCATAACTCGCTGATTCCAACAACACTGACTTCCAATTCCTTGAATTTTCTGACCTCTCGGCATCTTTCTTTCAGGAACTCGAACCGAAAATTCCGCCGGCATATCACCGAGAATGCGCTGGGCATTATTCGCAGCACCTTGAATAACGGCGGCTTTGGGCCCCAGGCGCCCAACATGAATAAGGAACTGGGCATACCATCGAATGCTGGGCCCATGAATCAGCTGGCCGCTGGCTATCAACGTCCGCTCTCACATCCTGGCGGCAGCAGCGGGGTAGCAGCGGCAGCGGCTGCAGTGACCGCTGCGCAGCAGGAGAAGGGCATGTACAGCATTAGTCAGCTTAACCTGGAAATTACTGAGCAGCATGTGGGCAGTAATGGACGCATGGAGATCACATGCCTGTCCACGATACCAGCGACGATTGGACAGGGCGAGCAGTATGCCGATTACAAAACATTTTCGGTCAAAGGTGAGTGGCACAATGTGGCGTATGCGTGATATGCATATGAGTACACGTATATACAATAACAAGGAGAATATGTGCATATGTATATGTAGATATTTACTTTACACCATGTATAATGTCATGCAAACACAATATTTGTTTTGGGCGTCGCTTCATCAAATTGTGAGCAATGAGCTCATCAAAAATGCGGTTCGTTTGCATACAACGCGTCGCCTTCTCGTTGTGACAAGGTGAATATGGATTATGATATTTTGAAAGGAATCTCGGTCGAATTTGCACACAACATAAATTAGCATTGCCAACTGCGGCTGCTGGCATAGACTTGTATATTCAGAATGGAACCCATTCCCTTCACTCGTAATTCTCCCACAAAATTCAAAAACAAAAGTCAACGACACATTTTGAAATGCGGCAGTAATTTATGTTTGTGTCGTTGACTAAACAGTCATCGAGTCGTCCCCCGCCCAAGAACACTCTGTGTGGGCGTGTCACGGGCAAACAAAAATTAATTTATATATGT
This sequence comes from Drosophila innubila, assembly GCF_004354385.1. Classification (NCBI taxonomy): domain Eukaryota; kingdom Metazoa; phylum Arthropoda; class Insecta; order Diptera; family Drosophilidae; genus Drosophila; species Drosophila innubila. The sequence goes on from NW_022995380.1 coordinate 5,780,293, forward strand.
AGTCGTATTTGTTTAGCTGTGTTTGCCAATGCGATGTGCCCTGCAAAGCCGTTGACTGAGCCAGTGTTGTAAATTGTCTTAAATTGTATGAAATAATTTACACATTACCAGGCTCATGACTCAAGACGGTCGTTGGCCGTCGCTGGCGGCTGTTCCCGGACTGTTCGCAGCCTGCTCGGCTGTTAACTGTCCTGTGAACCAAGGGGCGTATGCGTGTTATTTATGTTGCGTGAAGTGTGTCGTTTGTTTTGGCCACTTCACAGCCAAGAGCACTCCACTCCCTAATTGTTTCTTATGCAGCCTTGAGGGTCTGCTATCATTTGGACGCTCTTGCTATTGTTTTAGCCAAAACTGCTCGTAAATGACTATTTGAACTCATCTCAAAGTGAGCAGCAGTCTTTTGGTCGAACAAAGTATTTTACCATTTGCTTTTGATTAACTATTGAAAAATTTACAGTTCATTATTTGTACAGTTCCCACATTCTCGGTTCTTTTGTTGCATTTTCCTTTACAGATTTTGTTTACTGAAAGGCTACGTTTTCTTCTACGTTTTCATTATTTATATTCTCCTCCTGCATCTGTCCTCTGTCAATCGAATGTGCTTTTTTGCAAAGTCCCCATACCTTTGTTGAGATGACTTTCAGCCACTCTAATTAATTTTGCTTAGCAACCTTGACCGCTACCCCCTAAATTTATTTTTTTGTGTGTTTCCATGCATTGTTTTTGAGTTTCCAAAGCTTTATTTATAACGCTCGTCTCTTTTTTGACCTTAACAGTGGAGGTCGAGCGACATCAAGCGTCCTCCACGTCCACAGCACCACCGAGCATTGGCATGGCGGCCCTCGGTAATGGAAATGGCCACGGAAACGAAACCTCTGCCGGGTGGAGGGCGCGCGGAGTTGTCCTGACGCATCTGTGGTCTTTGGCGACACTGTTTGTGTTCGTGCTGCTGTCCCTGAGCTACTAAGGAGCACCTGCAGCCGGAGATGCTATCAAACTAAAGGAGAGAAGACCACCGACATTGTAAAAGGTACAGTAATCCAAAACCCACTGCAGTAACAGCAAAATTGAGAGCACGAGCAAAAGCAACACATGCAAGTTAGCTTTTACACAACACAAAATTTTGGTTTATTTCCACAGAGGAAAATTAGCCAAAGTATTAAGCAAAAAAAAGGCAGTAACAATAATATTTATTTCCGCTTGCTCTGGCAAGCTAATTTCTAGGGTTTTTTGTAAATAATTGCAACGCGACAAGAAAACAAAGAATAAAAATTAAATCAACTTAAAGAGAAATATTTGTAATTAAATTGCAGTTATTCTAAAATGGAGAACATTTTTGTAGCATAGCGAAATTTTTGTATAGCCAATTGAGCATTCCCTAAAGAAGTCCCAAAGAAGTACTCTGACCGTATTCATTGAGAAGACTGCGGACAGGGGAATAGTTTTGTTTCAGAAGGTCAGCCACAGATGCAGTTGGCATGGCATTGCGTAAAATGTTTTAGGCCTGGATAAAAATTTTTTCGGAAAAAAAGAGAAATAAATAGATATGTCCAATAAACTATTTGGAAAAGTTTTAGGGGATATTTAGCAGCCGCCATACTGCTTAGGCCAATGTACCTAAATACAGAGAAAGTTCTGCCCAAAAAAAGAAGATATTTTTTATGGTGTTGTAATGCTTTGGCTAACGAAAGTGAAGCAGATATAAGGAAAGATGGCAAAATTGAATTTAGGCCCTAGAAACAAAAAGTTAATTAACCCCCCAAAGAAAATAAAATGTTTAAATGTAAAATAATTAGACAGTTAAACCAAGAAGCTTACAAATACAATCAGTGTTGAAAACATTTTGAGACGACAACAAAACAAAAGAAAAGAAATGTAATGAAATGTAAAGGCGTCGAAATGGGCGCTATCTACGGCACGTGGCAAATCTAAAAAAGGGTCAAGTCGAATTTCTGAACTTCCTTTCAATGACGCGAAAGCCGCTTGCCCTCGTGTCCTGGGAGACTCACTCGCTCGCTACACTTAAATTTACAATTACACCGCTTATTTATTTGTACTCATTTAGCTTTTAATTGCTCTCTGTAAATGGTAATTGTTGAAATAGATCGCCCAAGAGGTAGGATATACGAGTAGTTAGGAAATTATTTTAATTTGCCCTTCACCGTTTAGTTTCTAATTTTGTTTCGGTCGTGTTAAGATATTTATATAAATGAGTATGGATATATATTTAATAGAATATTTTTCAAACAGGCTTTAAGTGTCTATTGCTAAATGAAAAACCTGTCTAAACGCATGGCATACATTGTAACTAATTAAATACTTATATATAGCATATAAGTCAACCAACAAACCAAATAAATCCAAAGAGCACAGCGCAAAGTAAATATGTGTAAAGCAAGTAGCAAATTAGTTTATATAAAAACTTACATGTATACCCTTATCCATATGAAAACATTTGTGTAAGCATTTACATGAGTGTGTAACTAGCTTTTAGACAGAGATTTTTAACTTCAAAATCGATGACAACAAATAGAAAAAAATATATATATGAATGTAAATTATGTATAATTATTACCGCCTGCAAACATTTTCCTACAGTTTGATGAAACAGCTAAGCTAAATAATAATATTTAATAGAGCCAGACGTATTGAGAGTTTTGGCGCAAATAGTTAAAACATTTTCTAACGGTTGTTCAAATGCATTAATTAAACAATTAAACAATAACAAATTTGAATATGCAGAATGAAATGAACACTTAGTTTCAGATAAAAGTATCAACAGAGTATGTGCATTGATATGTACTAAATGCTTTATCGAAATACAACAGTTTTTATAAAAGAAAAAATATGTACCCGTAATTACATACAAAATGGTATAACAAAGTTCATATTATATATTAAAGATATGGCTAAAATGTCTTATGCAGGTATTGACGTCTTCCTATGCTACGCTGTCTATTATTAACTAAACACGTAAACAAAACAATTGAATAAAATTTATAAAATATACATTAATTAACTAGATAATAGGTATATTTTAATGTATGCAAAAAAAAGAAAAGAATAACTTACTCGTACATATTGTATATTGTGTATTAAATTGAACACAATTACAAGAATGGGTAAAAGAGTACACTCAGAGAAATAAGCTTTAACTATAAATGATTTATTTTAAGTGAGAATCTATGGACTTTTACTTTTTCAATTTGGGTTAAAACACTTTGATTTATATTACTTCATTCACCATTCATTGTCTAACTATGAAATTATTCTTATTTGTATTATTTACATTTTCACGGGCAAATCTTTCCCACCAATCTATACCCAAGTTAATCTCGAACATTTATCAATTCATATCATTCAAATACACATGCACTAATATTCATAAGAAATATATGTTTCCGAAATTGAAACTCTCCTAATAACTTAATATTTACCTACCATAAATACGTGTGAATCTGTGTGTTGTGTCTCGAATCCATTCATCCGATAACTCTGTATCAATGCTTTAATACATACTTCAAAAATAAGTCCTAATTCAAATATATTAACATATACACATATGACTTACGTGTCTACTTAAATGATGTCAGATAAATATATATATCTCTATATATGGTGTGCGTGTATATACAAACAAATATACTATAAATATACATTTAAGTATGTGTATGGGATGATAAATCGTTAAATGGTTCTATGAACATTCAAAAATTTAACTGTCACAGCAATTCGCAAAACATATCATAAATGTTGTACAATTTTCTGTGTTAACGAGTAAAAACCAAAAAAAATAATATTTAAAAAAGAAATAAAAGAAAATCAATTCACATGCCTTGTTGGGTGTCTTTAAAAAATGTATACCTTTTTCCCGCAAATAATTTTGGAAAGTTAAAGTAGAGTTAATAAAATCTGCGAAACTACTAAAAATATTTGACGACAAATTTAATATTGATCCAAAAGTCAACCGAAAAAACCACAAACCATAAAAAAACGAGACAATTGCAACAATTAACAGAACGGAATATATGTGGGTGACACTACGAAATGCAATTACCATAATTTAATAATAATTTAATTGTTTAATTGTACAGGGTTTTTTTTAATGGATGAGCAACAAACCCTACATAAAGTAAATGCAAATTCAAGCTGAATAATAATTGAAATAAAGTTCGTACACAGCAACACTGATATGCATTAACCACACACAAACCACCTTTTGAGAGTCCTTAATGCCTTGTTTATATAGACACATATACATAAATATATTTATTGACTTTTACATATGCACTTACTTACTTTAAACAAATGTTTAAAGTGCATTCGGGCTATATTATTGTAACCGAAACATCTGGTACCTACATCATTTCACTAACACGCATCAAATTCTTCCAGTTACACATATCATACGTATTAATCCAATACATTTACCCAAAAATATATCAGCTGTGTGAAAGGTATACACATTATAATTATAATTAAATTAGATGAAACAATTAACTCAGAGTTCGTTTTACACACTCACGCAAAGGAAACAAAGCGAAAAAAGCGCAAACATATATCATTTATTTAATTTATTAAATATTTATCAAATAAAAAAAGATATATATATACTTACATATATGCATGCTTATACACATGTGAGAAAAGTCATTAATTTATAAAATCATTTATATGCATTTGTTGAGTTTTACTTTGTTGAATGTATTGTAATAAATATTGTAACATAAACTTAGGTATAATTTAATAAATAGCTACTTAATGACAGCAGCTAAGCGATACAATGATGAAATTATTGTACAACAAATAATAAGTATATAAAATAAGAATTAAACAAATACATTAATAAAGTAATGAATAAATATTTATTTATAGATAAAGGCATACCAAACGACGCGTAAAAGAAAAACTTGTAAACATTGCAACCTATGCAAATGACATACAAATAAATACTAATATACAAAGAGTAATTTATGTGTATGTATGTACTTAATACTTATTAAATTAAGCGTGTAGTATATACAAGTAAATGTGTACAATTCAATGGCAAACCAAAACAAGAGAAAAATAATGAAAATCAAGCAAAAGAATTACAGTTCAACTAAAAATATAATAAATTAACTCAGCTCTTAATATGACGCCTACTGCTTGGATAGTCAGTTAACTACACAGACAAAAATTGATATATTACTTATAAAATACGAATATCATTATTTGTGGTAAAAGAAAAAACTAAGCATTACGAAATAAATGTTGAAAACTGAAAGGAGCATCGAGTTTTATTGAGGGACTCCCGAGCTGTCTCCCAAGTGAGAATGCGGAGTGTCAACCACAACTAAGCAAAATACCCAAACAGTTACATAAGGTCAGGGTTGAAGAGGGGATGCGGGGGATACTGTAATGACGGCTTGGGGACACACAAACTTGTGAAACTTTGAGTTTGATGAATATCCTTTTAATCCTTTTAAATGTGCATGGAAATTGAAGCAGCAGCTCAACAATGAAATGCGTAAACAAGAGCAAGCAACGTAAGGAAGGACGTATGGAGGTAAGGACACGTAAGGTCAAAAGTCTGACAAAAATTACAAAGGGAAAGCCAGCAGTAGAGTGCGAGCAAATGTTGTGCAATAATCAACGAAGGGATAAACTACGAAATAAATGGCGAATCAAGGGTATCTTTGCCATAAAACACATCCGGCCAGGGCCACAGACAAAGTCGAAGTTTCTTTCTTTTCTCTTCTCTTATCCACATCGGTCTGTCTCTCAGTCCGTGTGTCTGCTAGTCCCGTTACGTATACCCAGGGCGATACAAAGGTGCAACGAGGCTGGTTGCCTCATTACGGAATCAAAGCCGTGGGCTGTGCAAATACATGAGTAACATGTGTGTGTGTGTGAGCGTGTGTACATGTGTGTATGGTCACAGATGTGCTCTATCGATTGAAAATTTGTGTGACAGACAAGTGAGCCAGGCAGTCAGGCAAGCAGATGGCAAGTTTGGGGGAGAATGGGCAATTAACGCCTGAGCATCAACTGATTTCCTGTGGAGCCATCAAAAGGGCTGCCTGCTTGCCGTCTTGATTAAGGTATAAATATTAAATTAGCCTATCGTAGTTGTCTACACAGCTTTTGCTGATGCTGATGCTGTGGCTGTGCCTGTTAATGAGCCTTATCTGCAAATGAAAGAGGCAAACAGGAAGTGGTTTCTTCTTCCATGAATTGCACCGCTCTGCCAGCATTCTCAGTTGCTTAATTATACATAGCAGCGCCTAAAAGTCGACTAATTGATATGCAGCAGCAAGTGGCAAGTGGCAAGTGAACGCAAAGGCAGTGGGACAACGTCGACAGACGGTCAAAAAGTGGCACAGTTAATGAGCCAAAACTGGCAGCATGTGTGCCAAGTTTCGACAGGCAGTCAAGCGGTTGCCTTGCATGCAAACACTGAATTGTCCCGGGGGCGGCTGAAGAGCCAAACAAATAACTCAATTTTCATAGAGTGGCTGTTGCACATGGCAAACCAATAAACACTTTTTGCAACAAATTTCAAACTGAGCCCGCAGCAGCCGCAGCAGAAGCTGACGCTGAAGCAGAAGTAGTAGCTGAAGCAGCGACAGGCGAACAGAAACTTTCTGACAGCGACAAAATGGCGTACAACTGCCAACTGCATTTGTGCCTGGGTTCTTTTGCACCTGCATGTTGTAGGAGACGAAGGGGAGGAGGGGGGTTGTTCTGCCGGAAGCGTTTACCAAATTAACAGCAGTGAGTGGCTGCAACTTTGCTGCAGCTGTGGGGCAAAGAAATTCACTCACTGACACTGAGGCAAAACAATAACAGCTACAAAATGTCTCGGGAACATTTCAATTTGTGCGCCAAGCAAACGCACACACACACACACACACATACACTCACATTCGCAAAATTGTTGCCTGCATGCGGACAAATGCCAAAATATTTAGTTTTACAACAAAACTTTTGCACAGAGCTTGCACAATCGCAAAATTGAAAAGAAATATTGGTTAGCAGCGGCGACGCAACACAAAAAGCAAAAACAACAAACTGAATACGGCGAACAGAAAAAAAAAACAGCAACTGCAAAACTGAAACTGAAAATAAAAATTCCTGTTTTTAGTTATTTGCTGTGGCGCAAATGCGCTCTGCCTTCTGTTTCGAGTTTAGCTGCCTCACCGCAACTGTTAGCTCTTGTGATTGAGAGCCGCACGATGGTCGTCCCCAAATTCAAATCTTTTTTCATTTTTTTGTTAAATATAATTCCAGCGATTTGCAATCGGTCACAACATATCCCATGTAGATGCTCATTGGGAATTGTATTCAGAGCGATTGCGATTGTATTAAATGTCAGTGCATTTAAAATCAGCCTAAAAGCATGCTACACATTTTTTTTGTATATCTTAGTAAACGTGTCGTAGGTGCGACTTGTTTTCTACAAGCTCCTAATAGAATATCTTATGAGCAGGAAACTATAATTAAACTAAAGTTCTGGGTATGGGGAGAGTACGTAGATGTTGTCAGTCTTAACATGTTTGTATATATTATTTGAGTGTTTCACTTGAAGTCATGCATTTTAAAGTTGTAAACGCTGAAGACCCGCAGTGTCGCTGAAGACTCTTCACACTTTTGATAGTTGGGCGCGAGTTGAATGTCGTTTTAATAATTTATTTGGTGTGCTCAGCAGGCTGCTCATTAACGCACACACTGCAAAAGACAGACTCAAGCACACACACACACATACACATATATGATAGCATTTAGTAGACAACCTGACACTGAGCAAGCAACGTGGGGCAGGGGCTGGGCATGTGGAACGCACAAAGCACGCACTTGGCAACCTCTGCATCGAATCTGTCGGTCGGTCGGTCGGTCGGAAGGTCCGTCCGTCGTTCGCTTGCCTGCCGCATATCACCTTAATTACAGGCAACAGTCTGGATGCAGTCAGACGGCAAATGGAAGGCAGGCAAACGGCTTTTATGGTTGGGTTGTCATTGCCACACCGCTGCAGATGTTGCCCCTTCTGCAAGCCCCCTTACAATCACACACTCACACACAGCACGTGCCATATTGTCGTTGCTGCTACGCTTTAGCGATTTGGCACTGTACTTGCACAGTAGCAATCGGATTCAGCTTGCACTTGACTGCTGATAAGCGTGTGATTTCTACACACACACACACACACGCATTCACAAATAGACACCTAGGCTACGCACACACACACACATGCCCATTGAAACAGCTGCCGTCGTGGACATGATTATATGCGCCGTTGAGTTGCGCTTATGTCGGTTTTATGTTACATCTAAGTGAAATTTAAGGACTCCACTCAACAATGTTCTAAATCCACTGCATAGTTCATATGAGGCACCAATGGGCCAGAGAGGGGCTGAGAGGGGCACACGCGGGTGCGGCTATTCACATGATGAGTTTGCCTACTACGGAAGCAGGAAGCTATCAAGGCAAACACACACGCACACACACACACACACAGAGACACACAAGAGCAAAATAACATCCAGATCAGCAGCCAGGACTCGAAACCATTCGCAGGTGCTGCAGGACGTTGGCACTTATTCCGACCACCGATGGCAACGAGCTTCAATTCCGGCTATTCCACGAGTGCGGCAGTCTCGTTTCGATTCTAATAACTCCAATTACAAATGGCGCTTGCTTAAAACCGTTGTACATATGTGAGTCCCATTGTCTGTATGTGTGAGTTTGTGTGAATGTTTCAATGTGTGTGTGTGTGGGGGAAGTTGGCTCAACTTGTTGCGGGGCTTTATGACATGCCTGCCGCTTTATCCATGCTATTATTTCAAGGATTAACTGTGAAAGGACAACGCACGAATGCGCAGCCAGACACCGACACCGACACCGACACCGACACCGATACTAATGCCCACGTCGACGTCGACTGCGCCGTTGACGCCATAGCCGTTGGCTAGGATTTGCTTTGCAAAACAAATCACACATAAAACGAGCCGAGCGAGCAAATGGGATTGGGGCAGAGAGTGGGGTAAACAGAAGGATGTCCAGTCCAGCACAAAAGGATGCTCAATTAGGACGCAATGAAAGTTTGCTGGAAATGAGCTTTCAGCTCAGCAACACAGACGCAGACAGACAGACAGACAGACAGACAGACAGACCAACAGATGTAGACCGCCTCGACAAACCAATTGGGCAAAGACTGAAATTTGTCAGCTAACAAATTTTATTCCTGCATAGATATACTATTTACAAACTAGTTAACTCAATGATATGGTGAGAGGACAGATGTGAGAGTAGTTGATCAAATAGGAATGGTTACCGTCGTACAGGCGCAATCAGCGCTTACTTGACGCGAAAGCGACGCAACGCAGGCGGCAGATAATCCTGTCCAGGTGTCAAGGACGAATGGGTCACGCTGGCGGGAGCAGCTGGCGTCTGGGATGCAAAGTTCAATACTGGAGCGCTGCCCTCGTTAGAGATGCGAGAGACGCCGGGCAGCTGATTATATTGATTCTGAATGGCGAGCTGGGCGTTGGCCGCATCTTGGGGTGTGCGATATTTAACAAAGTGAACCTCGGGCTTATTGGTTGAGCTCGACTTGAGCGCGTTCAACTGTTTGGCCAGGTTGGCCACATCCGCTTGCTTGCTCAGCACATAAATGGCCGTCTCCTGCTGGGCCGACTGCTTGGCCAGCTGCAGGGCGGCACGTTCGAAGCCGCGATTCTCGGGTGTGCGAATGAACACAATGCGCAGGTTCTTCTTTAACGAATCGGCAATTTGCTGATTGTTGACACCCTCATCGAACTGCTCCTCAGGCGCGGCATACGTGTAGAACTCTTTCTGGAACTCCTCGATGAGTGGCGCCGCCTGTGGTATGATGGCACTCTGAGCTGGAGCTTCAATCGGCAGCGAGAGCTGAGCCTCGCCATGCTGTTGTTGTTGCTGTTGCTGTGCGACAGGTGCAACCTCAACTGGCAGAAATCCATTGCCGGGCACAAAGGACAGGCCCTCATCCGCATGGGCTACTGGCTGATAGTTGTAGCCCAGCTTATCGGCACTGCAGACGGCTGCCCAGAGGCAAATCAACTATGGAAACGGCAGAGATAAATATGGCACTACGATTGGTATCATTTCAATGCTTACAATAAATCCACGCATGTCTTCTTGTTGTTGGTTGAACGCACGGCTGAAGCTGGCAGCTGAAACTAATGCTGGGATTTGGATGGATAGCTGCTTTTATAGGCGCAGTCGACTGCATTTGGATGGGAAAGCACCTGATCCCCACCCTCTGCCAAACTGACAGCTGACAACTGGCGACCTTGACAACGCATGCTATATTAATTAGTTTTTTATGCCATTCCAAAGTCATTAAAGAGTCGCACACATTTATATATTTTAATATACAGCATAGGCCTAGTATCAGTATTAATATCAGCATCTAGGGCCATTTATCTTAGACTCAACGCGGTCGCATTGTGAATTTGATTTAAATGCACTTTACGACACATATAAATATGCATGGACCGACTGCCTCATTTTCCAAACGCAATCAAAATGTTTTGGCCACTTTAAGCCCAAAGAGACCCATCCGACTCACAGCCACTAGTTTTATATTGTTGTTTGAAAAGAAATATAAACTGCTACTGATTTAAGCTGTGTCGATGATATCGCTGAGCGGACTTTGGGTCAGCGCTAAGCTCTTAATTAAAATTTTCATAATTTCCACAAAAAGCTTCGCTTTTATCTTCCCTCTTTGGTGCAGAGTGCGTCAATGTATTCTGGCGAACCAGCAAATGAACTTTCTTAACTAATTTAAACTTTGTTTTCCTGCCATCCGCGGTTCGGCATCCAACAACGAAACAATATTTAATTATCATCTATTATGACCGAACTTTAAATACACTATGTATGTAGAAGATTCCCTTGTTAGCTGACCGATATTATATTGTGACAAGTATTATTAAAAGTGGATTTTATTTTGTGTAAATAGAGTTAAAATGGTAAATATGATTACACCTTCTAAATTACTCAAAACTAGTGATGTAACTCCAATCTTAAGATCGAGCTTTATATCGAAATAGAAAACTGCTAAAAATAAGTATCGAGTTGTCGATATATCGGAAAATAGTAAATCGAGTTGCAGATATCGAGTTTATTAAAAAAATAAAATTTTTTATTTGAAAACGCCAATTGTAATCACAAAAAATCTTATTTTTTTTTTGCATTGTTTTCATGTTTTATTCAAATTTTTGGAAATTTGTTAGGTTGTTTATTATGGTCGTTCAACAAAATCAATTCTACAAATTAACTACGATGAAGAATCCGCTGTGAGTTGTCGATTTTTCATGAAAATCGATTTAATCAACTCGACAGATCGTCAATAAATCATCGAGTTGAAGTACTCGATTATCGCTTCCACTAAAATCGAGTTGTCGATATTTCGATCATCTAATATAATCATAATTATAATATATCATCTACAAATCATAATTATTTAAGAATACCCTTTAATATTAAAAAAAAAACTAAATTTAACAAAATTAAAATTTTCCTCATCTTACTGTTCTTTATAGTATTCCAGTTCTGTTCCCTATTAAAGCCTATTTTATAATATTCAATAATAATATTAAATGATTTCATAATTGGTTTAATAAACAGTCATGCTGGCCAACATTTTGTAATTTAACAGTTTGGTAATGGATTCATTCTTGGATCAAGGTTAGTCAAAACCAAAGACGCGTAATTTGGCAATAGCCAGCCAAACGAGAGGCCCAAAAAACTTAAAACAAAAACAAAAATAGGGTAAACAGAAAGAAAAAAAAGGTTGGCAACACGCAAACTTGGCATCTGGCGCTGGAACTTGAGACGATGATGGTGTGGTTGGACCTTGGACACACCTGTATTAAAATTGCAGCAGGAGCAAGTCATGAGCCTCCAGGCAGGATTAAAGCAGCCGCGATACTTGCAGCGCTTCTTCAAGGAACGGGAGGAAAAAGCTGGCAGCTTTGACGTGACTGGCAAACTTTTTGGCAGGCGCCACTAACGAGCTACGTTCTCTTAGGTACGAGTACAGGTTCTCATGTTGCTCAAAAATTCTCAAACTAAAACTTGCTCAACAGATTTGCAGTGCCAGGTTGCCTTTTTTACGGCTGCACTTCAGTGTGCCACATGGCGAAGCGATGTAAGTGTGTAAACGTATGCGTGTGTGTGTGTATGTTTGACCTTTGACACTAAAACAATTTGCGAAGCAACATGATGTCGGCTCCAGTGTTGTCGTCAGTGCCGTGGCTGCCATAATTTAGTTGAAACATTCTTAAAGCAACGCTTGTCGTTAAACTTAACGGACGACGGGCGGAATGACAGACGTGTACGTAGACATTGGGCTTTGGGTGATATGAAGCGGGGCAACAAGCTGGGCAGGCTCAACTTTGCGAATAGCTCATTAAAAAGTTTGCTGGCGACAACGACGACAGCAACAGACACATTGCTTAAGAAAATGTTTGCTTATGGATTGGACTCATGCTGGGATAGCACCTTCATGGTTATCTCAGAGATACTTTGAAGATAATCCGAAGAAGCGCGAGCTCAAAAGTGAAATACTTCGACTTGGTCTGCAGTCATTAATTATTCATAATACCAGGATATACAAACAGCTGGGCAACTGTCAACGGTATCACAGAATATCTGTCTGTTTGATATTTATATTACAAAATCATTGTCAAAATGCCAACGAAAGAAAGGAAAAAGTCAAGGGATGAGTATTTGAAAAGCCAATGATGAAATTAGAAAATACATTATTTTAATTATAAAGTCTGGACTGAGAATTTCGATTTAAATAGTTGCACTTTCAAAGGAAATACTCCAACAAACTAATTAAAATGTATGCAAAATGAATTGTAATTAAATAAGATGGTTGATCTTTCGAGTCCACAGACATATGACAAGTTGCAGTGCACAATTATTGATTCAATATATTTTCTATTCATACGTGTATTACTATTTAAATTTAACAGTCTTTGGCACAAGTCCATTTATACTAAGCCCTAACGCTTCTGGCCAGGTGGCAAATATTGCCGGAAAAGTGCCTGCAGCTTAGCAGCTTCCAGCTCATTGGCCTGCTCGTGAGTCTCATAGTTGACGCCATCCTTGGGTAGGATCTTGAATACGACCGGCTCCGACTGCTGTCTGTATTGTGGTGGCGGATTGAGTTGGATGACCTTTGCCGTTTCCACGGCATGGATGTGGCTTCTGCCCGGCAGGTGATCGTAGCTCGATCTCAGGCTGTTGAGGGCACGACTGACATCCTCGGGCGTGCGATACTTGACAAAGTGAACGGTGGGCTTGTGTCCCGACTGCTGTTCGATGGCTGCCCGTTGCTGGTCCAATGTCGCCGCATCCAATTGCCGTTGGAGTACATAGATATTTAGAGAATTCTGTGCCGCCAGCTGCTTGGCGGTCAGTGTGAATAGATTTGTCTCCGGCGTGCGAATGAAGACAACCTGTTGAGGCGGTGTGAATGCCTTGGCCAGCTGACGAGCTGCCTGCAAGGGCAGGATCTGGTCATCCTCTGGCGGTGCACTGTAACTGAAGTATTCCGTAGTGAGTGGACTACGTGGTGCGTAGTCTTGACTTGATGGCAAATAGACGTTGTTCAGGGCAAGGGCATGGCTGAAGCACAGGAAGAGCCAAAGTTTCTGTACAAAGTAAAATAGTTACAATTAAATTAGCTGGACTTTGCAACTACTTTAGTTGAGATTTCTTACCATTAAGGCTCGCATGTTAGCTGGATCTTTAGACTCACGCTTCCAAGTTTCGTTTCGTTTCGGTTGACGCCCTGCAGCAGCTGATTTTCAGTGCTTGAAGCTCAGCTCGTTTATAATCTCGTCACAGCAACAAAACCATCCTTATATACGACACAAACAACAAGACTGACTTCTCGACTGCGATGTCTTTGTTTTCTGCAGTTTGTGTTTTTTTTTTAATGGACTTTTAAAAGATTTTTGCAAACGCTTTTGCTCTGGTTTTTGTGTTCGCCTGCTCCGATTATCCATGTTAATGTCGTTCAATTTTGAAATGCAAATTTCTTTGGTTGCCAGACACAAAGCCAGGCCAAAAGACGCATGTGAATTTGACCTGAGCTCGGCTTGAACTTGAATTAATTCGCATAAAATTTACAAATGAGCCCCCAATTTGAATTAGTTATCAAATTATTTCATATGCTATTGCTGTCAACCAAGATAGCTACCTTCATTTATTACGACTCCAACATGCCCCACCAACCAAAAAATCCACCACTACAAACACATAGATTATACTTTCACTTGAATTTGATTTTATGAGCGCGTTTTATGGCTCCCGATTGTGTTAATTTACACGTCATTTGTGACTCTTTTTGAGTTTTTAATATGCTTACGAGCTAACGAGCCTCGCTCCAGATTTTATCTGATAAACCTCTTAACCAAAATTTACAGCCCCCGAAATTTGCGTGAAGAAAGACCAACGTCTATTTATAGTTTATTGTGATCTTTATTGTGATGTTTCGAATACTAGATACATCTATGACAGTCTTATGGATACATTTTTATGTCTTAATCTGTAGAGCTTGAGGGCTTAGAAGAGGGCACGTTTTCTGCGCCTCTGAACTGGCAGATACCTCTTAGCTGGCGTATCAGTGGGAAAGACCATGCGACCATCTGAACGATGTCTCTCATTGACTCGAAAATCGATTCGACGTGATCTCGCAGTGCGTGCATCCAAGTCGTATGGGCTGGAAGCCAACTGCTGCTGTGCCAGAGGAAGAGCAGGTAACTCGACTTGCTCCTGATCTTTGACATTGTTGTAGCCCTGGTATGAAGTGGCATAGTTGGCATAACTTGGATGTGGTGTGGGTAGCAATTGAGATGACTCTGGTGGATAGTATCCCTGCGTTGCATGTGGCAACTCTGGCTGCTGCGAGTATCCCGACGAGGGCAACTCTGGCGGATAGTATCCCTGCGGTGGTGCTTGCGCCTGCTGTGGAAATTCTGGCTGTTGTGGCAACTCTGGCGGAAAGTATCCCTGAGGCGCCAGTGGCAACTGTGCTTGCTGCGAGTAACCCAAAGATGGCGGCGACAATGGTTGCAAGCCTTGGCCCGTTGCACCTCCGTACTGTGCCTGAATGTGCTGCTGGGCATGGGCAGCCTCCGCATCTGTCCTATATTTGACAAAGTGAACTTGTGGCTTGTGTTTACGTTGTGCTTGCAAAGCGGTTATTTTGCTTGCCAGTTCATTGGGATCCGTCTGTTTGTTCAGCACGTAGATGGCAGTCTTGTCCTCGCTGGTTTGCTTCACAAGTGCATTGAGGGCACCCTGTACAGCCTTGTTTTCCGGCGCCTTGATGAATACCACCTGTAAGTTCTTCTGCGAGTTTGCTGATAGCTTGTGCTCTACCAGGTCAGCCTCCTCGGAGGAGTCATAGGGCGCCTCGAATGCATAGAAGTGCTTGTGGAAGTCGGCATGATCCTGATAGTGATCGCTGGACTGATGACTGCCATGATTGATTGCCAACGATGCATCCGATTCATAGCCAAAATTTGTGCCAGGCTGCTGATATTGGTATCCCAACTCTGCCGTGCAGAGCGTTAACAATGTGAGAAACTGTGGAACCATTTATTAAAACTTATTCCCATTACTGCGATCTTCAAAATGTCTTACCACAATTTGCCGCATGCTGATTTCGCTACAGAGACACAGACGCATTTGTGAAGCGTTTCGTAGACTGTCAAACGTTTTATAATCTTGGCTCACAGACGGCAACACCTTATCGGGATTAATGATGGAACAGACTGACCGTAAAGGGTAAATAGTTCAATGTTGCCAAAAAGAAATATTACACAATTCGCTCGGCCAAATGGATTACAACACAGTATTATAACTATTATTATTTATTTGATTTAACAACATTTGCAACAACAAATTGCAATACTAACTAAACAGAAATGGATAACAATGGTAGTGGGAATGCGTGGGAATCAGATATGGTCAGTCTGGTTGATCAGTTCATTGAGCCTAAGCACGTTGACGCAGCAGCGATGATGGCAGATACGAGTTCAAGGGCTCTTGAACTGGAGCAGGAGCCGATTGAGGTGCATGGGAGGCGAAGTTAAGCACGGGAGCTACACCACCGTTATGATGAGAGGTCACACCGCCCAGTTGATCGTATTGACCCTGAATGGCATTCTGAGCATTGACTGCATCTTCTGGGGTACGGTACTTGACAAAGTGCACTTCAGGCTTCTTGTTGTTGTTGTTCTTGATGGTATTCAGCTTGTTGGCCAGATCGTTGATGTCGGCCTGTTTGTTTAGGACATAGATGGCGGTTTCCTGCTGGGAAGCTTGTTTGGCCAATGCCAAGGCAGCATTCTCCACACCGTTATATTCGGGGCTCTTGATGAACACAACTCGCAAGCCCTTGCGCAGATTGTTGGACAGCTGTTCAGCATTGGCAGGTGCTTGGAAATCGCTCTCATCAGCGGTGTATGTGAAGAATTCCTTAGTCAGCTCGGCTGGGGCCTGGTACACCTGATCGCCGGTCGACAAAGGGCCAACAGACACTCCCTGATCCCTGCCGATAGCTCCATTGTCCGAGGATGACACGTAACCAGATTGTTGCGGACCTTGAGAGACGCCAACACTGTCAGGAACAAAGGAGGGACCTGAGTTGGACTGAACCACCGGCTGGTAGTTATAGCCAAAGCTGGCGGCGCTGGCTACAGCGAGGAGGCCAAGGAAGCTCTATAAAATTAAGTATATGTGAATATTATTTGTCTGTTTACAATATACTATATATTCGCCGATCCTACTCACAATAAGGACACGCATTCTGTACTATTTAAGGATAGTAACTCTGTACTGCTTGACGTCTCAAAGTTAAGTCTGTTGAGGCTTGCAACGCCCACGCTTTTTATGCGATATTGAATCGCATCGAAATGATTTGGAAATTCGCAAAACGATTTTATTACCTGTCTTTTGAATTTGCTTCACATTTTGCAAAGTCGCTACTCGCATTTTACCCCAGTTAACCCCTGGTTTGTTTATTCGCCTCTCTATTTTGGCATCAGCTGCATTCAAATACCTGTATTCAGGGTTAACAGCAGAAGCTGCAATCGTGTAGCTTCAGCTTGTTAAACAATATTTATTCAACTAACATATTTAAATAAAAATAGAAAAGTTATCAGCTATAAAAACATGACAATTGAGTGTTATCTTAATTTAATTCAAAACTAATAATAACATTGTGTACGAAAATAAAGTAGCTCATTCGAAAGGCGATATAGTGATCCGATCCAATAGGACTTATAACTATTAGGTAGTGTCTTATCTAAAACATATCTATAGTTCATAATTTTATACTTCAAATATACGTTAGTATACAATATTTAAATACATATTTATATCAGCTGTCGACTATAATGTATTCTATTCATCAACACATAAGAGACACAAGAACTCTATCAAGATATAACCTTCTTCTGTTACATAAAAGTGCATTTAATAAGAGATATACAGGGAATATTCGTTCTATTAGATAATTCTTTAATAATATTGCATATTTATCATTTAATTTTATTAAATTGACTTTAATCTGATATATCGATAATTATTCAGATGGCTTTTCAAGAGACGTACAAGTATGTCTATTTTTATAAAATTTGTATATTTCACAAGAATGGCTGGCGAATAAGTTTTAATGATTTTTCTAATAAACTTTTGTGTCTCTTTGTTTGTTGGCTGTGTATACTCGTATTTTGTGTATGCAAATCGAGGGTAGTGGGTGCTCTTGAATGGAGCTACTATTGTCGCGATCGCTATTGTGGTTTGTTATTGGTCAGCTGCGATTCGTCCCTCCGGTGGGTTATCATTTATACATAATGTATGGAGCTGGTTTTGACTGGCCTAGTCACGATAGTTCCGTCTTGCAGCTGCCATAAATTTAGGTGCCAATAGTTTGTCTAACCTTTTACTTCACGCAGATTAACATTTTAATTATTATCAAAAATTTTCGTTGATTGTTTTGAGTCTTTTGTAAAATAAGCGTACACAGACGAAATGTAAATTTTTATTGCTTTCCACTCGGCTTCGATGTTATCGTCACAACTCTGGTATTTTAATGGCCTGTAGTAAATGTTGAATGCTGCAATTTTTTGACAATCAACTCTGAAATATGGAAAATATATTCAGGCACCCACTCGGTGACAACTTTATCTATATCTTGCTCGACACATTTACTGGCCCAGATACGAGTATAAGACACATTTGATAAATTGATTTTAAATAAAAAGTGTATTTGAAGAATTTGACAAATCAATAGATAACACAGAGTCAACAAAAATATGGTTAATATGAATATACTTCGACTTAGTAACGGAAACGCAGACGACGCAGCACAGACGATGGCAGATAGGAGTTCTCTGGGATCTGAGCATTCTGCTGACGGAACTGAGGAGCAGAAGCGAAGTTCAGAGCGTTGGCAACACCACCGTTGTGGTTCTGGCTGGATCCACCCAGAGAATCGTACTGCGATTGGATGGCACGCTGAGCATTGGCAGCATCCTCGGGAGTGCGGTACTTGACGAAGTGCACCTCGGGCTTGTTGTTGGAGTTGCTGCGGATGGCGTTCAGTTTGTTGGCCAGATCTCCGATATCAGCCTGCTTGTTCAGGACATAGATGGCGGTCTGTTGCTCAGCAGCCTGCTTAGCCAGAGCCAAAGCAGCGTTCTCCAAGCCACGGTTCTCGGGTCCCTTGATGAAGACAACGCGCAGACCCTTGTTCACGGAGCTGGAGACGCGTTCCAAAGCTTGGGGCTCATCGAAGTCTTCCTCGTTGGCACTGAAGGTGAAGAATTCCTTGTTCAGCTCTGATGAAGGTGCAGCATTGTAGTTGACGGGTCCATCGAGTCCTGAGCCACCGAGTCCTGAACCGCTCAGTCCAGAGCCACCAAGTCCAGAGCCGCTCAGTCCAGAGCCACCCAGTCCAGAGCCACCGAAGCCGGAACCACTCAGTCCAGAGCCACCGAAGCCGGAACCACTCAGTCCAGAGCCACCGAGCCCGGAGCCGCCAAGACCACTGTCAAGGCTGCCAAAGTTATTACCGCCGAGTCCTCCCAAATTGCCACCACCGATATTGGCACTGCCGCTGCCAGGAGCGAAAGACAATCCTGAGTTGGAGTGTCCCACCGGCTGGTAGTTGTAGCCGAGCTTATCGGCAGAGGCGACGGCCACTAAGCACAAGACGATAAAAGCGCGCATCTTTGGGGTTCTAGTTCTACTCGGAGCTGTGAGCACAGAATGATGTGTGCCAAGAGGTGAAGAGCCATTTTTATAGCAACATAGCCGTGGCAACATGAATGTCACTCCCAGAACAAGTGTTGACCAACTATGCTATGCTAGAGATCAAGATAACGTCCGCCCCATTATGTTGTTTAACATGTTTTTATTTTCGGCCTCTTCGATTATTGCCTGACCGCAGCGAAGATGACGACGACGACGACGACGCGTCGTCGGTGGCGTTGATTAAAATTTGATGAGCTTCGGATTACAAAGAAAATTTTTATGCAAATGAGGCAACGGGTCTTGACGCTAGCAGCGCAGTCAATCGTGACAGAGGCAGAGGCAGCGGCAGCGTCAGCTCCAAATTGTTTAGCTGTTCGGTAGCCAAATTCTTTTGTTCACTCATTTTGTTATGCAAATCGAGCAGGCAACGATTGAAAGTGAAGCTCTGGCTAATGGCCACAAATATTTTTGGCTCAGTATGCGAGCATAATAATATTAAATTGCTCGGCGCTACAGTTTTGGCCATTGTTTATTGTAGCTACATGCAATTTGTCAGCCAATTCGATTGAAATCAATTTTGGAAAATGCGTGGGAAGAGCCGACATTTGTTGACATAAACAAACCACATAAGTGGAGGACAAACAAATTCAAATTGAGTTGAATTTAATTCGAATAACATATCAAAAACATAAAATGCTGTCAAAGAACTTGTTATATTTTTGATTTGCAAATTTTCATAAATATCCATTGGCTTGCCATCCTAATTTAACCCGTTGAACTCGTTTGCCAGACAAAAGAAAAAAAACCCAAATCCGTTTCCAACTTAAATATTCAAATCATTTTCATAAAGCCGAATTCCAAAGCAAGAAAATGCTCATTCAAAAAAATATGCAAAAAATAAAACTATGTAAGAATTTGAGGGAACCTAAAATTAAAGCTGAAAGACTGCTGCTGGAAGAGAAAATACCCTGTAACTATATGTATTGTACACTGAAAAAAAGACCAACTTCTAAAGTCATGAACATTTATTTTAAATATTTTGTTTTTGTTCTTAAAATTAGAACAATTTAAGACCATATTATTAATACTAAGAATATTAATCTAAAAAATCAAAGTTCTAAATACAAGAATAAAAATCTTAAATTGTTAGAAAAGTATAAATCCCACAAAAAAAACCTCTACACGAGGTAAAAGTCTAGTGACAAAAGCAATTTCAAGCCCCAAAATTTCTGATATCCAATTTTGTGACGAACAAAATTCATTTTAATCTTAAAATTTTAATATAAATATAATATAAATTAATAAAAAAAGGCGAAAATTGGCATTTTGCACTGTGAGCAAAAAGGGTGAGCTTCTTTGTACATAAAAATTACTTTTTTAAACTAAAAAGTTTTAGTATGCCATTTGTAACTTAGCTGTATATATAGTTAGTCGCCTTTCGCACCCTTCGTGCTGCTTTCGTCACTAACGCGAACTGCCGTCCGCAGTGATATGTACTTATTCATATACAAATAAATTTATAAAAGTCAAAATTAAAAACAAATATTTATATATATAAATCTAAGATCTAAGAATTTTATGTTCTCGACGCATTTTAGACCAAAATTCTTAGTTCTGTGACCAAAATCTTGATTTTTGAACATTTTTTTTATCAGTGTATTGAATAACTGTACAAAAACTATTTGGTTATTTCCATGAAGAGATTAAAACATAATTTATTTTTCTCAACAGCTTGAAAATCTACAAAAGTAGATTATGTTCACTCCGATAAGTGAATGGAATGAATTAGAAAATAAGTTCTGATAAATGAAAATATTTGATATGCATGCTGAACCTTAAAATACATACCCCACTAGCCATTTCTGTTGGCCTAGGGCATAAAAAGCAGACATCCGCCAAAAATATGTAGGCATTTAAATATTATAAGTAAACAATTTTATTTTCGAAACAATAAGTCAACAATAACAAAGATATTTTTATCGATTAGATATGCAAAGTCTTGATCTCAGCTTACGATCTTATACGTAAGCGGCGCAAGATGTTTGCGGGGAGATAGGTGCTGCCGGGGGTGACCGGGGGAATGTATGAGGAGATGGCTTCCGTGGCCTCAGGCTCGGCTGCCACAGCTACGGAATCGGATGCAGCTGGGAAGAAATTGGAAACAGGAGCGGGAGCGGGAGCAGCAACTGGCGCTGGGGCACTGGACGCAAAGTTCAGAGCGGGGGCAACACCTCCGTCATGAGCCTGGGATGAACCTCCCAGCTGATCGTATTGTCCTTGGATGGCGTGCTGAGCATTGGCAGCGTCCTCGGGAGTGCGGTACTTGACGAAGTGCACCTCTGGCTTGTTGTTGGTGTTGCTGCGGATGGCGTTCAGTTTGTTGGCCAGATCTCCGATATCGGCCTGCTTGTTCAGGACATAGATGGCGGTCTCCTGCTGGGCAGCCTGCTTAGCCAGAGCCAGAGCAGCTTGCTCCAGGCCATTGTGTTCGGGTCCCTTGACAAAGACAACGCGGAGAGCTTTGTTCAGAGATGTGGACACCTTGTCGGAAGCAGCTGGGTCTTGGAAATCCTCCTCATCGGCAGTGTAGGTGAAGAATTCCTTTTGCAGCTCAGGTTGTGCTGCGGCATAGTTGGGAGCATCCACAGATTGTTCGGCAATGTGTCCAGTTGGCTGAAAACCGCCCTGTGTAAACGTGGGCTGGGCAATGTCAAAATTATCGGAGCTGGCGGCGGGAACTGAACCAGCTGTAAACGAGGGTGACAAGCTGCCGGCATCACCACTAGGAGCAAATGAGAGTCCAGATGAGGGTCCAGCGGTAAACGAGGGTGACAAATTGCTGGCCGAACCACCCGGAGCGAATGAGAGTCCAGAGCCGGAGTGAGCCACAGGCTGATAGTTATAGCCAAGTTTGTCGGCGTTGGCCAAAGCTGCCAGGCAGCAGCAGAGGAGAACTGAGAAGTGATGCATGTTCAGAGATTGAGTTGACTGCAGAATGTGATGCCCTGGACAGATAAGTCGATGGTTTTTATGCAATCGTCCATGTAGAGCATTTACCGTTATGCAAAACGCCTGAATAAAATGGTCAAATTATGCAATAATTTAGTTGCGATCCACTACCGGCTAAGGTAATTAAGTATGCAGCAGAAGAACTTGATTCCGACAGTCTTTCCGAGAGTGAGATATGTTCCACTGGCGGTCGCAGAAGAAGATCTTGATATCGATACCAATAAGACAGCCATGGATGGTATGGTGTATGGCCATAAATTTCATATTAAATTCAATATTCTGCATTTAACAATAATTTTCATTATTCATCTTTTCCGTTTCGTTCGATGGAACCTTGACGAAACGTATCTGTTTATCGCCATAATCAAGATAAACCTGGTCATAATGATTGGATTGCTGGCCGATGGGTCGTAAGCCAAATTGGGCGCAATTCACTTGCCTATTTCTATTTATATGATGCGAGTATGTGCAATAGCAATAGAGCTGGACGGAGTTGGATCCAAAGTGTTACCCAAAATCGCTCGAAAAGCAAACAATCATGCAAATGAGGCGTGCCCAGTCCTATTATTCAAGTCGAAAAGCATATTTTAACGATCCGCGAAATTATTATTACCTTTTGTCGAGGCTTTGGTTTTAAACGTTGCTTTATGCTAATGTTGCGGGTGGAGGCGACCTTCCACAGCCGGCAGTGGATGTGGATGTTGGTTGTTGGATATGGATATCGAATGGCGCCGGAAGTGCCGACGATTTCATCGCTAAAAATAAACTCCATCTGTTTTGTCTTTGTTTTTGTTTTTTTTTTTTTGCTTTGGCGATCGATTTGCTAATTAACCCCTCGAACTGCAGCACCATGTCAGCAACAAATAAGATAATTTGATAATTGGACATTTAATAAATTACTTGGCGCCGCTCGTTTGGCAATCAAAGCCAACACTAGGTTGTACTTCCCTCATTTGAATTGGAATCTATGCAAAAATCTGCATTCAAAATGTACAAATCATAAAGATTCCACGATTTATTTTAGTAGATTATTTATTACTAATTTAATAAACAAAATTCATAATCTGCAGATTGTTTTGATAACATATTCGCACATTGACATCTTGAAATGCACTGCAAGCCTTTGTTTCGCCTCTTGGAATTTGTTCGATTAACTGAAATCAGCCACCTGCAGTTTGTCTTTATAAAAGTAAAGCAATCGATTCATCAAAGCAGATACACATCATCGCTCTATACAACACCTACCTCAATACAACATCAACAGAAATGCGTGCCTTCATCGTCCTGTGCCTTGTGGCTGTTGCCTGCGCCGACAAACTTGGCTACAACTATCAACCCGTTGGACACTCCAACTCAGGATTGTCTTTTGCACCTGGTAATGGCAACCTGGGAGGACTAGGACCTGGTGACGGCTCGCTTGTTGGCCAGGGCACTGACTCCATAGGAAGACTTGGTGGCGGTGACGGAGTTAACGGTATTATTGGTGGCGATAACTTGCGTGGTCTTTCCAGTGGTTTCCCTGGTGGCCTGACCAGCGAATCTCGTGAAGCGCCAGTCTCCTACAACGCCCCTGCCCCAGCTGCTGAATTGGAAAAGGAATTCTTCACCTTCACCGCCAACGAACAGGACTTCGATGAGCCACAATCTTTGGAGAAGGTGTCCAGCGCATTGAACAAGGCTCTGCGTGTTGTCTTCATCAAGGGACCCGAGAACCGTGGCTTGGAGAACGCTGCTCTGGCTCTGGCCAAACAGGCTGCCCAGCAGGAGACCGCCATCTATGTCCTGAACAAGCAGGCCGATATCGGAGATCTGGCCAACAAACTGAACGCCATCCGCAGCAACACCAACAACAAGCCCGAGGTGCACTTCGTCAAGTACCGCACTCCCGAGGATGCTGCCAATGCTCAGCGTGCCATCCAAGGACAATACGATCAGCTGGGTGGTGCTTCATCTACCCAGGATGGAGGTGTTGCAAGCGCTCTCAACTTTGCCTCTCAGGCACAAGCTCCCGTTAGGGAAAATGTTGGCGAAGCTACGGCTCCTGGTCCCAGCTACTTGCCCGCCAATATCTTACGTCGCCTTCGTTTCTAATTTCTCTGTTGATTATTATAGGTTCTTCTCTTGTTAAAAACTAATAAACAAAATATTTAAAAAAAAATATGTATTTCGTACCTCTCTTTTATTCTTTGCAAAAATTTGGAAAACAATTCGCGTTCCTTTTACACACTTAAATTTACTAAAACAACAAGATATAAAAAATTTAAGTTTCATATTATTTATTATTCTAAATTAATAGGATCTGTCCCGCCTCTTTAAATAATAAATACTTTTTTTTTTTTTTATACATTTTACTTATATTGAGCACGCTACATGCCACTTAAAGCATTTCCAGTGCAATTTCAAGAATTTACAGAAAAGGTAATTTACTGATTTTTAAACATGGCAGGGTTCGAACCCAGCTTTTTTTCGAACTGTAGTTCTAGTTATGTGATAGGTCGGCGACTCTAATGTTTGCTCAAATTTTGATGAACAACTGACTATAGGTCGATAAATTCTATATAATTAAAGTCAAAATATCGTTATTTAGTATCTTTGATTTATCATTTAATTAATTGAAGTATGTATTAGGGATTGCCTTTCGTATATTCTGATTCTTTATGATATAAATTCTATTGTTTTTATACCCGCTTTCCATAACAAGAAAATATCAAACAAGTTGCAGCGACAGAATATTAGCGGTTCAATGTGGGATGTCGTGCTTGAGAAAAGTAACACGACTAAGGTTCAGCTCTAGAAGGAACTTGTTTTGGGTCCAGGGCAATAACCGAGCTACTCAAAATAGATTTGCTTCATTCACAGACGAAACATTTCTTCCGGCAACAGTGTGTTTTGAAATAAAGTGCTGTTTCGTCATACATATTTTATTATTAGCGGTTTATTCAAAAGCAATCTTCTGCCTTTCTTAATTTTTAATTTTATTTGAATTTTTATTAGAATTTTTTATTTTTTAGTTGAATGCGGATACTGGTATGAACTGCTTAAAATATGGCATTTATGATCAGTATGTGCTAATTGGATGCGGTGATATTTTTGAGAACAAGTTCGATAGTTTCACAGCAATTTCACTATAGAATATTAATATTATGGGTAAGAGGCGATAAATGGATGTGGGAACCGGTCCACGCATTCCCGCCTGCAATCCCACAGAAAGTTGATGAGCCTGTCTTTTTAGATAGTTTTGCATAATCGTTTCATAAGCCAAAAGCCATAAGCGCACTACTTTGCATAAGCGACTAGTTGAATTATGTGCCCGTAAAGAACCTAGAATCTTTTGTTCTAAGCCCCGATCCAACTACGAGGGCGGTGTATAAAAGTCGTGCTGAGCGGCATCAGGATTCAGTTCAAGCCATCTGCTGTTCAGTACACACATCACCTTCTAGCTCACAATGCGTTTCCTTATCGCTCTCTGCCTGGTTGGCGCCGCATGCGCTCAATACAACTATGGACAAGGACTTGACACTGGCTCTGCTAGCGACAACTCTCCCATCATTGACTACGCTGGAAACAACTACAATGGTGAAGAGAGCAGACCCGGATCATCCTATGCCCCATCCGTTGGAGTCAACAAAGAATTCTACACCTACGAGGCTGATGAAAATGATTTCTACGATCCAGCTGCCAGCGAGAGGGTTGCCAACAGCGTAAACAAGGGTCTGCGCGTTGTCTTCATCAAGGGACCCGAGAACCGTGGCTTGGAGAACGCTGCTCTGGCTCTGGCCAAGCAGGCTGCTGATCAGAAAACCGCCATCTATGTCCTGAACAAGCAGGCCGATATCGGAGATCTGGCCAACAAACTGAACGCCATCCGCAGCAACACCAACAACAAGCCCGAAGTGCACTTCGTCAAGTACCGCACTCCCGAGGATGCTGCCAATGCCCAGCGTGCCATCCAATCCCAGTACGATTCTCTGGGCGGATCCAGCCAGAACTTCCATGGAGGAGTTGCCCCAGCCATCAACTTTGCTTCCCGCTCTCCTGTCTCCACCGGAAGTGGCCACTATGGGTCTGCAAGCTCTCCCAGTTCCTCCTATTTGCCAGCCAACATTCTGCGCCGTCTGCGTGTTCGTTAAAAATATTTTGATGTTGTTTCTTGCTGATTTTGCCAATGTCGCTGGACCGATTATTGTTATTTTCTGCATTTTATTCGAGCACACAATAAAATCGATAAACTGAAGTAAACCCAAAATTACAGAAATCTGGTTATTGTCTTTCGTATTTCATGCCGCATTGTGCAGAGATATTGCATTTTTATGTTCATGATTTTGATTTTTATCATTTTCCATATAATAACATTTATGCAAAGCTTAACTGTCGGGTCGAGCTCAAACACAAAAGACCAAAGCTGCTACTTTGTAGGCGGAAAAAACATTTAGCGACGTCGTCGCATTGTGTTTAATGAGAAGTCACGCTGACAGCCTCGAAGACAGATTTGTATAAATATTAACCGTTGACGCCGAGTTAGACACAAACCAAACAATCGTCAAACCAAGAGAACCTCTTCAACAGAATTCAAGATGCGTGCCTTCATCGTAAGTTCATCCTCGCCTAGCCAAAGGATAATCTAACTAACCCTTCCTTTCCTTCACAACCAAAACCAACAGGTTATGTGCCTGGTTGCAGTCGCCTGCGCCGATAAACTTGGCTACAACTACCAACCCGTAGGACACTCCAACTCTGGACTGTCCTTCGCTCCTGGCAGCGGAGTCACTGGAGGTCTTAACGGCGGCTCTGGTGGTCTGACCGGTGGCTCCCTGGACGGACTTAGTGGCTTGGGAGGACTTGGTGGCGGCGATTTGGGTTCCGGACTTACCAGCGGCAACATCGGTGGTGGTCATATTGGTGGTGGCAACATCGGTGGTGGTTCCGGTCTGGGCAACCTCGGTGGTCTCGGCGGCATCGGCGGCTCTCTGGACGCTCCAGTCTCCTACAACGCCCCTGCCCCATCTGCTGAATTGGAAAAGGAATTCTTCACCTTCACCGCCAACGAACAGGACTTCGATGAGCCACAATCTTTGGAGAAGGTGTCCAGCTCTTTGAACAAGGCTCTGCGCGTTGTCTTCATCAAGGGACCCGAGAACCGTGGCTTGGAGAACGCTGCTCTGGCTCTGGCCAAACAGGCTGCCCAGCAGGAGACCGCCATCTATGTCCTGAACAAGCAGGCCGATATCGGAGATCTGGCCAACAAACTGAACGCCATCCGCAGCAACACCAACAACAAGCCCGAGGTGCACTTCGTCAAGTACCGCACTCCCGAGGATGCTGCCAATGCTCAGCGTGCCATCCAAGGACAATACGATCAGTTGGGAGGTTCATCCCAGGCTCATGATGGAGGTGTTGCCCCCGCCTTGAACTTCGCTTCCCAGGGTCCAGTTCGTCAGGCTACTGCCCAGTCTCCCGACAACTCATACCTGCCCACCTCGATCTTCCGCCGTCGTCTGTAAAGAGTTCCTACTGTAAATCTAGACAGCTCTAGTATCTACTTGTTGAGTAATTCTACACAATGTTTTGTTATAACTGAATAAAATAATTTTACGAATCTTAATTTATTCTTTTGCTATTCCAAAAACTTTTTAAGCACTTAATTTTCAAGATAACGAATTTATTACCATTTAATAATGGTGAGTTTTTCGCAGGATTGACATAAATTAATGGATAGCCCAGTCAGCACAATTCTACGGATTTAAAGCAATGGCATCTCTTATGCTCTTGTTTTGTGGGTTGTTCTTCAGTGTTAATATTTGATCATAAATCTAGACCTCGAGGCAGTTAACCTACTCAAATTTATTATACAGCCACAGAAAAAAAATTGAGGCCTTTGGACATCAGACTACACCTTTTCAGGAATTTTCCTAGCTTACTTAGAAGAACCTGCCTATATAAATAGTCTGCCACGTGTTTTGACTTCAGGAAAAAGCCTACATGTGCAAAAAAAAAAAATGGAGTTCAGATTTGGATTCAGCGAATAAAGTACAATGCAAATAAAGTTATTTATTGTTTAAATCAAATCAATAATTAGTAATATTATTAAAATGTAAAAAATAATGTATCAGTCGATTTTTATACCCTGAGACCATTAAAAATGGGCAAAAAAGGGTATATTGTGTTTGGCAGAATGTATATAACAGGCAGAAGGGGACGTGACAGACCCCCAAAAGTATATATATTCTTGATCAGGATCAACAGCCGAGTCGATTGAGCCATGTCCGTTTGTCTGTCCGTCCGTCCATCTGTTTGAACGCGTCGATCTCAAAAACCATAAAAGCTAGAGACTTCAAACTTTGTAAGTAGGTTCCTGGATACCATAGGCAGATCAAGTTTGTTTTTATTTTTGAGTCGGTCCACTATATCATATAGCTGCAATAGAGACGCTCAATCAAAAATTAAGTCTTAGTATGAAAAAGTTGTTTGTTTTTTGAGGTATCTTAATCAAACTGATAGAATATGCATTTAACTTGGTTTTGTCAATTCTGCCTGAAGTTCGTTCAAATCGGTTGACTATATCATATAGCTTTCATAGGACCGATTGGTAGAAAATCAAGTTTTAGTATAAAAAGGTTTTTTGTTTTTTTAAAGACATCCTAACCAAACTGAATATGTATTAATGTTGGTTTTGTACATTCTGACCAGATTTGGTTCAAATCGGTTCCATATATCATATAGCTGCCATAGGAACAATTGGTCGAGAATCAACTTCTATAAAAGAGTACCTGGGCTCAGGGTATCCTACTGTCGAGCGTGCTCAACTGTAGCCGCATCTCATCCCGTGGTTGATATTCAGGAATTGTTTTCAAAAGCAGTTTTCATTATTATCTTTAGAGATTTAAGAAGCACACCTAATATTTTCCTTTTGATTTTATATCGAGGTTTTTTAATTCTCTAGTGCAGTCATTGAGTTTATCTGTTAAAGAAATATTAAGCTTATAGATGAGTAAGTATAATCTGGCGTCTTCGCTAGTTGGTAACACCAAGGGTTGGCAGGACTTGAATCACTTGGTCCTGCCAAAGAATCCTGGGCCTTCTCCTCCTTCGCTGTCGGCCGACTACCACATCAAACAAAGTATAAACGTATTTATTTAAAACATTCGTCTAACAGTCTAAAATAAGATGTTAATGAAAAAAATTAATTGAACATCTTTACTGCAACAATACTTATCTATGAATTAATTTATAAACAAATTTAAAAGAGAACATGAAGAACTAGTTATCTTCAGGGATCTGAAGGACTATACTAAGCATGTTAATTAAATGTAAAGATTTATCAATAAGACTAGAACGATTTGAAAAAAGTTTCTATACGACTAAATGCTAGTTGAGTTCATTGCATTTCTAATTTATTTTATATCTGCTTTATAATTCTCAAGGAATAATTAATTTAATTTTGGGAAGGAGGATCAAAATCGGCTGGAAATTATAATTAAATCCGAGTCAATCAATTTATGATAATAATAATTCCTATTATCTCATAATTTGAGTATTTGGTTAATGGATTAAGTGGCGGCATATCAAAAAAGACACTAAATGTGCCCCTAATTATTATGTTGATGTCATGCCAATAAATCAGAATCATAAACACTTGTCAACAGAAATAATAGAGAAGATTGGCTAACCATATGAGTCAGTATTCAATAAATTAGGAAAAAAATAACAACTGCAGATGTCCTACATAAAACAAGCTTGTAGCCTTGTCAAAGAATTTGATAAAAATGTTTATTATATTTAAAAGATAATTATGACCCATCTTTATGACAGCAATATGCATATAAACTTATTTCAATGTGCTCGCAACATATTAATTTTATAAATTTATATTAATTCTTGTAAAATTATTGAATAAAAAACGAAAATTTGAATAACCTAAAACAATCAGAGCCAGTCGCAGTCGCAGCGACAGCCGCTGCCTATTCAAACGCAACAAAAATTCCAAATCGACCATAAAACCGTAGAGCCAAAAAGCTTTGTAGGCGGCAAAACACAGTGGCATCAAAGCGATTTCTATGCAAGCGAAACCAAGGCGGCGGTTTTGTTTTTATCAGCCTCGAAGATGGATTTGTATAAATAATAAAGATCGCTCCAAGCAGAAGACAGAAGCAATTGGTAACTCAAAGCAGAAGAACCAACAAGAAGAAACAAAAAATCAACATCAAGATGCGTGCCTTTATCGTAAGTATAAGGATATCCATCAAACAAACTACAATTAGCTTAGTCCTAATCACCTTACCACATTCCAGGTTATGTGCCTGGTTGCAGTCGCCTGCGCCGATAAACTTGGCTACAACTACCAACCCGTAGGACACTCCAACTCTGGACTGTCGTTCGCTCCTGGCAGCGGAGTCACTGGAGGACTTAACGGCGGCTCTGGTGGTCTGACCGGTGGCTCCCTGGACGGACTTAGTGGCTTGGGAGGACTTGGTGGCGGCGATTTGGGTTCCGGACTTACCAGCGGCAACATCGGTGGTGGCCACATCGGTGGTGGCAACATCGGTGGTGGTTCCGGTCTGGGCAACCTCGGTGGTCTCGGCGGCCTCGGCGGCTCTCTGGACGCTCCAGTCTCCTATAACGCCCCTGCCCCAGCTGCTGAATTGGAAAAGGAATTCTTCACCTTCACCGCCAACGAACAGGACTTCGATGAGCCACAATCTTTGGAGAAGGTGTCCAGCTCTTTGAACAAGGCTCTGCGCGTTGTCTTCATCAAGGGACCCGAGAACCGTGGCTTGGAGAACGCTGCTCTGGCTCTGGCCAAACAGGCTGCCCAGCAGGAGACCGCCATCTATGTCCTGAACAAGCAGGCCGATATCGGAGATCTGGCCAACAAACTGAACGCCATCCGCAGCAACACGAACAACAAGCCCGAGGTGCACTTCGTCAAGTACCGCACTCCCGAGGATGCTGCCAATGCTCAGCGTGCCATCCAAGGACAATACGATCAGTTGGGAGGTTCATCCCAGGCTCATGATGGAGGTGTTGCCCCCGCCTTGAACTTCGCTTCCCAGGGTCCAGTTCGTCAGGCTACTGCCCAGTCTCCCGACAACTCATACCTGCCCACTTCGGTCTTCCGTCGTTTCCGTCTTTAAACTGTTTCCTGGATATATATATTTAGTCTAAGTTTATGTTGACGAAAACATCGATCTGTATTGTTACCTATTGTTGATTAATGCATAATTCCCAATTTGAAGTTGAAATAATAATGTTATAACGAAAATTAATGAAAAATCTTTACTTATGGGTTCACGGACCGTGGTTAGCTAATCTCCACAGCACAATCAAATATCTGTTGTTGTTTGGGTTGAAAATTGTGACAGCTTAGATTTCAGCTTAAGCTAGATAAGGTCCATACGAAATAAAGAATTTCTTATGAAAGTACATTTCAGATAGAATCAATAAACATTAAATAGTTATATTTAAGAATAGCTTAGAATAAATTCGCGCTTCTCACAGTTAAATTCGATGCGGCTGATTTGTGCTGTGATAAATTATACCTGTGAGTCAGGTGAAGGTCACCGAGAAACAGAAACCGTTAGTCGACCTGATTTTTATGTTATTGTTGCCTCGATGTGTGCCACGTACAATTAGAAAGGAATTTCAAGTGCAACCCACACAGAGTTAGATAGGAAACTACATAACAGCACACCGATGGAGACAGTAGTAAGATTTATGTATGCTCGAAACCAGATTTGCCATAAAGAAGACAACAAAATCTAATCATTAATTTTATTGAGCTGACGATCACTTTTTTGTTGAAATCATTAACAAATATGCGATTCTTTATATTCAAAATATAACGAAAAAATCTGTCATTTGGGGTTGCGTGAGCTGTGCTAAGCTGAGATGAGTTGAGTTGAGTTGACTTTTATGCATAAATTATAAGCCAATTATGGGTGAATCACGATCAACCAATCGGCAATCGGAAACAGTCGCAACCGCGTCGGCGGCTCGATTGAAGCTGCTCAAAACAATGTGTTAAATGTGTTAAGAGCGAAATTATGTTAACAGATTAACAGCATTCCGAAAACCCGCTGGCCAATCACCGATCGTCAGTGATCGACGGCAAACGGCAAACGGAGAAGGGGCATCAAGGCTTCAAGAAATGGCACAAGTGAAGGCGACACGTCGCGACGGCTTAATTCGACTAGACCAACTGGTCTAATTATAGATTGGGCCAGCGTTGGCGGTATAAAAGCTAACTTAATATAGATATTGCCAGCATTCTACCAGAATATTATAGAACGACAAGATGCGCGCTTTGATTGCTTTGTGCTTAGTTGCGGCCGTTAGCGCCGGTCGGTTAGGCTACAACTACAGACCCGGCAGCACGGGTGACATTGGCTCGATCGGTACTGATGGCATTGGAAGCGGTATTGGACCTGGATCGGTGTCCCATGCCCTCGGTGGACCAGTGAGCTATGATGCTGCGCCTCAAGCCGGCGTCCACAAAGAATTCTTCTCCTTCCGCGCCAACGAGGCCGACTTCGAGGATCCAGACGCAGCTCGCAAAATCGCAGCCTCGGTTTCGAAGAACGTGCGTGTGATCTTCATCAAGGGACCCGAGAATCGCGGATACGAGAATGCCGTTCTAGCTCTGGCCAAGCAGGCTGCCGAGCAGCAGACAGCCATTTATCTGCTTCACAGACAACCTGACCTCAACGATCTGGCCAACAAGTTCAACGCTGTGCGCCAGAATGCCAACTCTAAGCCCGAGGTGCACTTCGTCAAGTACCGCACGCAGGACGATGCCATTAATGCACAGAAGGCTATCCAGAGCCAATACGACTCATTGGGCGGCACTAGCCAGAACATCAATGGTGGTGTGGCTAACGCCCTCAACTTCGCGTCCCGCTCCGCAGCTCCTGTTCACGCTGGACGTGCTCAAGAGCCCGACAGCAACTATCTGCCATCCTCAATCCTGCGACGCCTGCGCCTGAAAAAATAATTTAGCAATTCGAAAAATAATTAGTTTAATACAAAATGTTGACCGACTTATATATTTACATAAAACTTTAATGAATTTTGAAAACAAAACACATATTTTGTATTTATTATTCGCTGAATCTCAAAAATTAATCATATCATAATGCAAAACAAACAACAAAATGTATCCAGTGCTTCTTCTATCTTATCCCAGCTAACTAATCCAAAAGCCTTAAGGCTCCGTGCACACTATAGCTGAAGAAAGAGGAACTGAAAGCGGAGAAACTGAAACAGCTTCGGTCGATCAATCGACATGAATGCTGCACATGAGAGCTAAGCTTTCAGGAATACACAATGACTGAAGTTTCGCTAAACGCTCGTAATCGAGTTAAATAGTGATCAAAAAGCAGATCATAAACGAAACTATACACTGATAAAAAAAATGTTCTAAAATCAAGATTTTGGTCTCAGAACTAAGATTTTTGGTCTAAAAAATGCGTCGAGAACATAAAATTCTTGAATTAAGAAAACACATCTTGATTTTAAGAACATTTTAAATAAGACCAAGTTCTTATTTTAAGAATATATGTTCTTAAAATTAAAATCAAAAAATAAAATAAATGAAAATTATTTTGTATATTTATTATTTTTTATTTTTAAATTTTGATTTATTTATATTTTATTCAGTTTTAGTAATTTTTTAAATGTTATTTTAATTTGTTACGAGGGGGATTCGAACCGCCGCCTACTGCTTCACAACTGAAGCGGCCTCTCTAACCAGAGCGCCACGGTGCCATCATTTGTTTGATACGAAATAGTATCTATTTATAGTTTCCTAACAATTAAAGATTTTTACTCTTATATTAATATTTAAAGATTTTTTAGATTAATAATCTTAGTTTTAGTAATTTGGTCTTAAAATAATCTTATTTTAAGAACAAAATATTTAAGATGAATGTTCTTGATTTTAGAACTTGGTCTTTTTTTTCAGTGTAAGAGAGAAAAATGTGGATATAAAGTAAGCGGCACAGTATTCATGCATTTCTTATTAACTTAATTAATTTTATATTTAATCTAAATAAAATTGTAAAGTTGAGAAAATTTATTACAAGTATATCCAGGTATGGACATGAGATAAAAGCTGTGCGCTAAATGTCAAATCCATATAAAAAAAAAAGAAAGTTGCTTAATTAGCAAGATAGAAATTTAGCCAGCGTTTTAGCTGGTTTGTTCGGAGAACGGACAACACAGAGCTGTCAAATATAGAAATTGTCTTTTCTCAACACTGCTAGCTTTTAGCTCGGGTGACTGCGAAAATATGGAATTGTTCAAGCATTTTACGCCTGACAAGCTTAAAATGGCCGTATATTATTTGAAAACAAAACAAAGACGTCTTGTGTTTTTCAACCAGGACAAAATTTTAAGAATATTAGCTAAAACTGAAACAATCTGTCAGCCCAGATTATATAAATTATTAATTTTTATTAATAGAATAGAAAAATACGCACATAACTTTTATGTGTCTTTGCATATTCGTCCTACTTGAATTAGATATCTAAATATCCTTAATTTTCGTAATTTTCCATTCCCTATGCCTCCTCAATGTAATCTATTCAGTTGTGCGTTTTTAAAAAGGTAAACAAAGCACAACTGACGCAACAGAGTTACCATCATAATTTTGGATATTTTTGTGTATTACATTGGCAACACTGCTTTCGCTCGCCGACAGCTAAATATTGAGCACTTTTTCTTCGCTTGTGTCAAATCTTATGTCCATACCCAGCTTATGGACAAAAAATTATTATATGCTATTAATATTGAAATAAGTTGTAATTTTCAGATTCGAATGATGAAGTAATTGCATGCAAATCTGTTCTTGAACTTTGTCGCGATGTTAGTCGCAACGTCAGAAGTAGTATGTAAGCACGCTTGCCAATCCCTAAGTAAAAACACTCACGCGTTTGTGTAAGAACTGTCATCGCTAATTGATTTGTATGGGGTTTTATAGGTTATCTTATGTACTAAAGGATAGAGATCACTATTGTGTTATAATATTATTTAATCTTTTCTTCTCATTGAGTATATGAGTCTTATGTGACGGAGTTATTTCGTATCTATTATGTATTCAGTTTTGTTTATGTTGCCCTTGCCCATCTATTTCTGAGTGCCAGGATCGCTTCACATGTGATAATCCAACGCCTTGGTGACCTTTTCAAGTGGTTTGCCGCACATCTGGCAGCGCATTCCGATGGTTGCTTAAATACCATGTTCATTTATGAGCAGTAATAGTTGATTCGTGCCAAAGTCTTAAGTTTGATTTTGTGAAAAACTGAAATAAATAAAAAGACTCATGATCGATAAAAAACAAACTGTTTGCAATTAATAGGTAGGAAATGGGATTTATTTACGCATTATTCAACAATAACTATGTTTAAAATTCAGTCAAAGATCGCTGCTTGGTTCAATCATACGATCTATATCTAACTGGCTATTTAGACACGACGGAAGATCGAGGTGGGCAGGTAAGCGTTCTCGGGAGACTTGGCGTTGGCCTGACGGACTGGGCCTTGGGAAGCGAAGTTCAGGACGGGTGCAACTCCACCATTGTGAGCCTGGCTGGAGCCGCCCAGAGAGTCGTATTGTCCTTGGATGGCACGCTGAGCATTGGCAGCATCCTCGGGAGTGCGGTACTTGACGAAGTGCACCTCGGGCTTGTTGTTGGTGTTGCTGCGGATGGCGTTCAGTTTGTTGGCCAGATCTCCGATATCGGCCTGCTTGTTCAGGACATAGATGGCGGTCTCCTGCTGGGCAGCCTGTTTGGCCAGAGCCAGAGCAGCGTTCTCCAAGCCACGGTTCTCGGGTCCCTTGATGAAGACAACGCGCAGAGCCTTGTTCAAAGAGCTGGACACCTTCTCCAAAGATTGTGGCTCATCGAAGTCCTGTTCGTTGGCGGTGAAGGTGAAGAATTCCTTTTCCAATTCAGCAGCTGGGGCAGGGGCGTTGTAGGAGACTGGAGCTTCCAGTGGGCCACCGGACAGACCACCGAGGTTGCCCAGACCGGAACCACCACCGATGTTGCCACCACCGATGTTGCCACCACCAATGTGACCACCACCGATGTTGCCACCACCAATGTGACCACCACCGATGTTGCCACCACCGATGTTGCCACCACTGATGTGGCCACCTCCGATGTTGCCACCTCCGATGTTGCCACCACCAATGTGTCCACCATCAATGCCGCTTCCAGGGCTGAAGGACAGTCCGTTGTCGGAGTGACCCACCGGCTGGTAGTTGTAGCCGAGCTTATCGGCGCAGGCGACTGCCACTAAGCACATAACCTGTATGCAATAGAGAGATGATGAGGTAATCCTTGCTGAGGAATTATGGCTGCTTTTGATTCCTTGGTACTTACAATGAATGCACGCATTTTGAATTGAAGTGAAGTTCTTTAACTTTGACTGTTCGGTTGTATCTGACGTCTGAGTTACCAAAAGGTCCACTATTTATACGAAAACCACAAAACTGTGTCACTCGACTGCGCTCAAGTTCATGCAGAGACCGAGCCGCGGTGGTCACCGCTTTTCAGCAGCTGCTGCTGCTGCTGCTGTCAAAGACGCTAATAGTTGTTGTTGCTGCGGCGACAGCGACTGTTGCTGCGAGTGGTGCGTTTGGTGTTGGTGGTGGTATCACTCTTGAAACTTGAAGCATTAAGCAGTAACTTCTTTTGCTACTTTTTTCTTTTGAGTCCACATTAAGCCCTGAATGAAACGCCAAAGCGATAAAAACAATGCCATCAACATATCAACAACAACGTAGCATACAAAGCGCATCTCTGACATTTTTCGGCCTATTCTGGCAAATATCGCTGTTGTCATTATGCAAATAGGGCAGAGCCCTTGTTCAAGAGCAAGTCGCATTGCCAAACTGGCATTTGGAGGAGAAGCTGGGACAGCTGGGCAGGTGACGAGTTAAAACAAGTTTGCCAAAAAGCACTATTCATATGTGATTTTAATGATAGAAATTATTTTCTTTATATTTATATGCTAAAAAGTATAATTTGAGTAGGTGCCGATGTCGATAACGATTTCAAATAGGCAACGCATCAAAACAAGTTCGAGGCGATATTTAAAATTCCCAGTCGACTTTTCTACATATTTTAGTTTTAGTTTCTCAGTTGCCTGTTTTCTAGTTTGGGATTTCCCATTCGATTGTTTCGTATAGTTTGAACTTTGGTTTTTATTTTTTTTTTTTATTTTTTTTTGTTGTTTTGGTTATTTGAGAGCTCGATCTCTAAAAATTTATCAAGTTACATTTAAAGGAATGCGTGTTTTCAACAAAACAATGGCCCCAATGTCTATAAAATGCCCAGAAACCGAAATCAATTTTCGTATTTTTTTTTTTTGTTGATTAGATATTTGTAGATATTATATACGCATCCGTTAAGACCTCAACGAATGCGTGTTTTCTTGGATTGTTGGCTTATTGGTTTGCCAAAATAGAAGCAATAAAGTTAACAAGCGTTGCGACCTTGAAGGTTTTATTGTTCGTCACCTGAAGCGATGCTTCGACGGTAATCGGATGGCGCCAGGCGGCCATTTAATCTGATCAGTGATTATCACGTTTTCAGCATGCTTTATTGATATCATAAAAATTATTGTTTTTCATTTGGATTTCTTGAGCTCTACTACATCTGCAAATATAGATAAACATACAGCCAAATATAAATAAATGCCAACAACATATTTGATGTTGAATCGATTTGCATAATCAGATGATTTCAGCATTAAAGATTCGATAGATCCATAACTGAGATAACCGAATTGATTTGCAAATGGCAAATGGTTGGCGCCATATAGATGCATATCATGGATAAGTTTAGCTATGACTAATCATAAAAGATTTGCGACCAATCGATGCAAAAATGCCCAAAATTTTGACAGGTTTTAATTCATGATTTAACTAAGCATATTGAATTCATGATATCTCTTTAACGTTGTCAATCAAGCTTTGTAGCCTACCTAAAGTGAAATATAATTTGATGTAATATTGTCATTGGATCCGCCAGGTCGACTAAAGCATCAAACAGTTCTGTTGTCGCTGTCGTTGATGTTGTTGTTTTCTGTGGCTTTGCTGCTGCCACAGCCTATTGCTGGTGGCAATGTCATATGCAAACTAACCAAATGTAAACATATTAAAATAAACCAGCTACAATTTCAAGGTCTCGGGCGCCACACGCTCATAAAAGATGCACGCAGCAGCAACATAAAAACCAAAAAACAAAAACATTTACAAAATATAGTAGAGGAGGCTGCCGCACAAACAACAACAACAACGAGCAAAGACCACAACAGCAACCACAATTGATAAAAGCGGTCGGACAACGTTGACGCATCAATAAATAAATAAAATTCGATCAGGCCCGGGATCGAGCATTTTATGTAAATGCCCCTAGCGAGTCGGGTCAAGCGGGTCAATCGATCTATTTACAAATAAAATCTGTCAGTTCGTTCAGTCAGTTCTTTACCCACAATATATACAAATACATTTGTCCTTTTAATGTGCCAGTATGCACTCATTTGTTTAGTTTCTGGTTGAGTTGCCCACAGCCTTTTTAAGGTGTCTGATTAACTCAATCATCTTGCCATAAATTGGAGCATTAGTTAACTCTTTAAATCATTAAGTTTATAACAAAAATGTGCAAATTTGCAA
Organism: Drosophila innubila; assembly: GCF_004354385.1. Taxonomy (NCBI): domain Eukaryota; kingdom Metazoa; phylum Arthropoda; class Insecta; order Diptera; family Drosophilidae; genus Drosophila; species Drosophila innubila. The sequence continues at coordinate 5,819,284 of NW_022995380.1, forward strand.
TCTGTTGTCGTCAGTGCCAGTTAAACAAGTTTGTTTAGTTCTTTTTATTAAATTTCGCATAAATGTTTGTGCCGCCGACGACAACAATGCTACCGCAGTCGCCACTTAAGGACTTTTTTTATGATCTGACTATTTGAGAGAATATTTCCGCATACCAGAAAGTCAAAAATTAAACAACACAAGCTTTGATTTAAAAATAAAAATTGTTAAGTTTATCATGCAAATATATTTTGACAATTATTGCAAGCCCCAAAATCCAAGCTCCATCTGAAATTAAAATATACAGTTTAAACAACTCGTCACCTGCGACAAGCAAAAGAAAAATGCTTCAACGAAAAGAAAAAAATGCAAAAATAAATAAATGAATCAAATTATTGCCACTCCGGCAAATTTATTTATCAATTTGCCAAAACGGTCAAAGCGATTTGTGTAAACAATCAAGTATCGGCGACTGGACGATTCGACTGCCGCTTCTGATTTTTTGGCAAACAGACTACAAATTATTTATTTTGTAGATGACGAGATTTGGTCATGTACCTAGATACTCTTAATGCCAGCAAATCAAGCACCAAGATTACCACAGCAAATTGATGACAGAGTCAAAACACTTGCAGCTTACAAGGAATAAAAGTAGAATACACGACACTGCGCAACTGTTACATATCCTGTAAACAGTTCGCAGAATTAGCTTGACTTGTCTCAGCTGAGAACTGATATACCCAGTTGATCTAAGCGAATGTCGCATTAAACACAAAAAGTGCGCACATAAATTCGCAGATTATTGTGAACGTCTCAGCGCCCACAAGTAGGCAATAACTTATTTGTGTTGCCAGGATGAGGATGCGTCGTAGGACGTGTGTGTGTGTGCCTATGGTGTATAGTGTAGGTGAGGAGCCGACATATTCAATGCTACAGCCCCAGCTGACACTTGTGCCCTGCTTTTTATTTTAATTGCAAACATGCCTACACATAATGCGCACATAATGTCCTCTATCTCGTCCTCGTCCTGTGCGAAGTGACAGAAGCGAGGCGTCTGTTTTTCAAACTCGTTGGCGAATAAGGGCAGTATCTAAACAGCACTTTACGAGCACTGGCAACAACAACAACAGCAGCAACAGCAGCAAATAACGGTATCTCTAATGACAACAACAACATTGACAGCCAACAAGCAACTTTTGCATGTGCAAATTGTCGTTTAATTTATTAAGCAGCCATCGCGGAAGCTTTTAATATAAACATACAAAACACTAATTACACCCACACACATACGCATACAGACAGATGCGAAAATAAAGCACTCACACACGCATGCATACACTCACAAATAATTGCAGCCTCACAGAATGTGATAAATTTGGCGCACGGTGCGTATACGTCACGAAATGCGTATACTTTTAAGTGTCGAGCGCACTAACAATAAAAATAAAACAAGATGACATAACTAACCAAGCAGTTGTTGCATTTGCCTGATGGCAATTGGCTCTTGGCTGTTGGCTTTTCGACTGTTTAGTTGTTGGCCGTTGGCCTCAGGCTCAAAACGGGTTAACAAACTAGACAGCTTTTAGCTGGCTTATCACCTGGTTTGTTGGCCTTTCCGACGTTCGCACACCCGCTATGAGTTTTATGGCCGAATTGAACTTGAAGATGTCGCCACATTGATTTGCATTTCTAATTTGTTGAACTCAACTGCAGTCCAATGCTCAAAGTTTTGCTCTTTTGTAAAAGACAAGTCTTTGAAAGCGAAGAGTTTGAAAGAACTGGCTAAAATCGTAGCTGGTTGATCAAAATCAAAGTATATATTTAGAATTCTCTGCTATTGTTTAACTTTATAGTTTTAATATTTTAATAAACGCCATCAAAGCATGCTTTTCAATGGTAGTTTTATTAAAATAAAACTCCGTAAATTAAATAATAATTCTCAAAACTTTCCAGCAATCTTAATTGTCACCTTCGCTTTGGTTGAGTTTTGCCGTTGCATCAGAATATTATTGTTGCGTTTTATTAAGTTGAGGGGAATAATAATGCCGTCAGTTACCTAAGGACTTCACGCTGTGCCACCTCATTTACTGTGCACCACCCTCTGTGAGCTGGCATTGTTTGACAGTTGACAATAATGCGAATTTAAAGTGCCCTGACAGTAGCTCGGCAAGAGCTTTGTAGACAGCTTTGCCGCTTGTTTTACCTCAAGTGAGCGTAGACAGTGCGTATGCTTGATATGTCAGTCAAATAGTCGTATTGGGTATTCTTACAACATCCCCCCCTCACCAAATATCCGCACTGTTTATGCGCCGCACATGACAATGAGTTCAGACTCTATTCTCAGCCAGAACATAGCGGGCATTACTCGCACTCGTCACGTCCAGGAATATTCGACCGGGAGACGGACAAGGACCCAAACCTGGAAGCAGACCCGAAACCGAAGCAACTGAAAGCCATATTAAGTGCTGCCATGCATTGTAGTTGTAGTTATATCAAAAGTGACTTTGGCACGTGTGCCGTCCACTTGGCTTCCACTTTCTTTCACCCCTCCGACGCGTCGCTTGTTAAGCAGCTGTTTCGAGGTGTGCGAAAAATGGAAAAACTAGCAAACGATGTAATAACAATTCCTGAAACGTTCTTAGCACTTGTCCCCGCCTTTTGTCGTTAGTTAATGCTGCGATGTTGATCTTTGTGCGGTTTAATCAATCAGCGAAAGTTGCACGTGCTTCTCTCTCACCGCACACGCTACTAAGCCAGGATAATTTATGAACTTGGAGCTTGGTCAAAGGCAAATAAATGGAAATCGTGGCTTAGCCGATTAGCCTTGCTAAGCTTTCATTCGAAAATTCATAAATTGTTTGGCAAAAACCTATCACATTTTGATGACCCAAGCCGTGTAGGTTGCAAATGGTTAATACCTTTTTGACTTGCTCCTTTTTCTTACTTGTTTCATCTTTTCCTTTTCTATCGTTTCGACATTTTCCTCCCTTTGTTGCGTACGTGAGCAGGTGACAGAGCTGTCAGTCAGTCACCCCCACCTCGATGACAGTTATCTATGCATCCCATGCATACTACCAGATCAGGTGTTGAGTGTGCGGTGCGTGAAGTGGTGTAAGGTGTGTGAATACTTTTTGCTCTATCAATAAGCTTCATTCAGGGTCACAGTTGGCTTCAACGTATTTTTAGCGTGCGTCACGTTTCAAATTTATTACACAAAATATTCTTCAATTTAGCGCGCCTTCCTTGTCTATAGACGTAAACGCCTAACCGCGACCCCCTCTGCGACACCCTCAACATTAGGCAAGTGCCACATGCTGACAGCACATTTCAGTTTAAGTTAAAGTGGAGGCCAAATTTGCTGAGAGTCGGAAAAAAAAAACTTGAAAGTGGGTGTCTAATTGAGATAACAACTTAATATATGAACAGGTCTGCATAAATATAAATTTCTATAAATTTGAATATTCAGCTTTTTATTCCAACACTAAATTATTCTTCAAAAAATTATCACATTTTTATAAAGATCTTAGCCTCCATGAATTGACACAGACTTTAAAAAGACTCTAGTTGTATTTAAGTTAAGTATGCAAATCTTTGACTTACATAACACTTAAAGTACCCCAATTGCCCATTCTTTGATTGTATAACCGATAAAGCCTCAACACATTACAGGGTATATATTTGCATGTACTTTTAAAAGTCTCTCTGTTTCTGTGTGTGTGTGTGTTAGTATATGAATAGGACGCTTATCAATATTTGCACAGTTTCAGGGCGCGAATTTAGCAGAGTCTGTGTCTGTGTAAAAGGCAAATAAGAAATTCCAAAGTAATCAAAAACTCATTGTGACGCTTTCTCTTTCTGCACATTGACAGCCACATGCTGTCTCGCTTTTTCCAGCTGACAGCAGAGGCAACTATATTTTTATGGGCTTGCTTTGGTTATTGCAAATTGCAAAAGCAAAACGCCTTCGCACACATTGCCACTTAACTTGGCATTCAATTGCCGTTAAGCTTACCCAAACACAACACCAACAACAATTGCCAAGAACAGCATCGAGTGGCAACAATAAGCACGCCTACCACGTTTGCCACGCCTCGCAAAGTTTTTTAAAGAAATTTGGTTTTTTTTTTGTTTTCTTATTTTTATTTTTTTTTGTTGCAAGAAAATTTTATGTTTTTAGTGGCCGCCCCCGCATTGACACTTGTTACAAGTAGCCGCAATGGCATTTTGTATTTTCTGTTCTGTATTTTCTTTTGTATTGACGCTGTTTTTCTTTGGTCGTTGAAGCGCTTTTCTATTTATTTATATGAAAACTTTGGCTGGCAATTTGCGAGTACATAAAAGAAATTTATTTTATGCCGCGCTATTTTGTAAAGTAGCCACTTAAACTTAAAGCTCAGTATTCCATGTCCCCCCCCCTCTCTTTCTCTGTTTATTTCCCTTGATTTGTCCCACTCTCTTACGCTCACGCTTTGCCTACGTGACACACTCGAGTTTAATAAGCAGTTAAAAAATGTGTTGCCTGCTTATGGGCGCTTGAACGGGCGACTGGTAATGAAATATCCGCTTGTCACATTCCAGATAAAGCAGCTAAATTTATTGCTCTCGCTGAAATTGGAGCTGCGATTGTGCTCGCATTTTTTGTCATTTAAATTTGATGTAGCTTCAAGCATTTGATAAGTGAAACAGGTAGATTGACAGACGGTAATGACTTTATTAATGCCACTTATTTAAGTGCTCTGGAATTTCTCCAAGCACTGTCTAAGCAGTTCTTTCCTTATCTTCGATTTATTTTGCAATATTGTTCGCCAACCTGTTAGACTTGGACACTTTGGTTTTCGCCATTAAGCACAAGGTAAATAAAAATTTATTGATCCAAGCAATTAAAGTTAATTGAGTAAATAAACAATATTTCAACATAAAAACAAAGCTAATGGCTGAACAATGCCACCAAATTGTCTCCCATCTGTATCTACTTTGTCATTAAAGGAGAAACCACAGGGGAAAACAAGAATAAAGAGCATCATTAAGTTTGTCAGTTGTTTCAATTCTCTTGAAATTCGAGCAAGCATTACGTATACGCACCGAAGTGCAACTTAAAGTTGAATCGTGAAAGGAGGAAAACCGAGAAAGAACTGAAGTAGTTGTCATAAGTGGCACTAAATCTGAACTGCAAGCTGGACACTGTTGGGGCTTGTTTTGCGTCTCGACTTGCCACAAACTCCACTTGTATGGAGTCCAGCCACAGCCACATTGATGTATTTTATGTGTATGCCCGGACGAGTCGGAACAAGCCGGGCTGGGCTGAGATGAGGCGGACATGACAAACTGGGACGTGCTGTGAAATTACAACTACAAGAGGGCGTAATTTATATGCAGACATGGACAGCACATTGAGAGACAAACTGGGCAAGGACAGTGAATCGAAGCAGAGCACTTCTCAAAATTCTACATTCAAGTACTCGTATTAAATGGAAACAGCTTGCTGTTTATAATGCAATGCAAAACTTTGCGGTTGCTCAATTTAAAAAGTACACTAAAAATGTTTACAAAATGAATTTTTATGATATGCAAATGTGTGCACGCAATGCGCGTGCAGTCCATTCAAAATGGTCCGTTGTTTTCTTACTCCTCCTCGTGGTCGTATGCAAATTTTCATTAACAATTTTCGAAACTGTTGTTTTCTCACAATGTATGTATGCGTGTGCGCGCATAAAAGTCAAAAATGTAGCAGAGTAATAATTAATTTCCTTTAAAATGTAACTCGATTCAATCCAGACTCTCAGTAGACAATTTCTTATATTGCAATTGCTTTTTAGCTGTTCCACTCTGACCAATCAGTAGAGAGACAACCAGAGTTTTTGATTTCCATAATAACTTTTTAGGAAACATTAGCAAAAAGTCACACTAAAATAATATACCTTGAAAAAGTGATAAACACGTTCAAGTGGAAAACTAACAGTCTCATTTTCACAACCTTCGTCATATGAGGTGACATGGGTTTAGAAATCATCCAGCTTTGTTCTTTTTAGAAAGAAAACCTTTATAATTAAAGAGAATTTATGAATTGCACTCATTTTGGCAAAGGTGTCAGTAGCAGGTCGGACTAGGACTAGCTGTTGCTGCATATTAGCCTAACCAGAAACGGAAAGGATTGGTAAATGTGCTTGGGGGCACGTCAGGAGCAGCTGCATGCAATTTAAAATAATTAAAAGCCAGCAGCTCGGCCAAGGTATGAAATATGTGGTGAGCACGGGGCCTTAGCCAAATGAATGCATGCCTGAGAGTCAACAGTACATGCAGAATGTTACAGAGTGGACGTAATGGCAAAGACCACGCCCACACCACGCCACGCAACCGCAATGGCTTTAACAATCTTGGCAAGGAAAACAAATGAATTTCATTTCCGGCAAATTTGTACAACTTGTACAACGAGCAAAGCAAAAAAGATTGCTTGCCGCAAATGCCAGCGACGAAAACTATGAAAATTGCTTAACTTAAGTTCTGTGACAACTTATTTGTTGCCGTCGCGGCGAAAGCCACAACTAATTACAACAAAATTGTCATTAGTTTCAACTTGTCGGCCGCACAACGAGCAAAGTTTTTGTTCATGTTTTGCCACTTAGTCGAAAGGCAGCGACAGCGACGGCGACGGCGACAACAGCAGAGGCAGTGGCAGAGACAGAGACGATGGCAGTACAGTGGCAGCGACAGAGGCAGCGTCGCCATTGCTATTTTTTTTGCGCGTTTCCGTTTCCGCTGCCGTTGCCAATGCGCAACCGTTTGGAACACTGCCAACGCAACATGCACTTGACTTTTATGAAAGAGGAGAGGACACCAGGGAAAGGCGGATGCATTTATAGACTCGTGCAGCCGGTATCCTGTGCAATTGAATGGCCTGTACTCCTTCTGTTTCTCACACTACTTTCCCTCCTGCTGTTACTAGCTGAATGGCAACAGTTGGCATTGACCATATTAGCGTGCCTGGACTCGCGAAGATGGCCACGGCTCGTTGACAAATGAATTATGTTTCCGAGAAGGTGCAACAAGTTATGAATTCGTTGTACACTTGCCATTAAAGTACCATTCACACCGTCCCTCCACTCAAAGTCATCAATTTTAATACAATTTTGAGAAATGTAAGTGGAAAACATGCACAAGTATAACTATGAGCAATATGGGATTGAGATAGAACTGGGAATACACATATACATCAAACTTATAGATATTTAGGAATACATATGGTATTATCTATACCTTTATCTACTTATGATTATTCAAACACGAGTGAATAAGCAAAAACGAGTAAATTCCTATACTCAACTCTTAAGTAACTACATTTTAAATATGCCTATTCATCTGTCAATAAACTGGGAATACAAACTTAAAGATATTCAGGGATATATGTCGTATGGCCAATAACTTTATCTATCTATTAATTACTCAAAACCCCGAGAATTAGCTATAAATTGGCAGGTTAATTGGCATATTTAAAACTCTTAAGTAACTGCATCTTAAATGTGCCTTATAACCTGTCAATAGACTGGATATTGAACAACTGTTTGTTACATAAAATTGTGTTTAAGTATATGTGCAGTATTTGTGGCTTATGAATTTTAACTTGATTATATTTAAAAAGTCAAACGCTTTGCCATTTACAATTTGCTAAAGGTTGTTTACTGAACTGGAATGATTTTAAAATGTCTCTTCCTTTTGCTGTGCTATTTTCGTAATGAAATTGAAAAATATATTTTGATTCTTAATACAGGCACTTGTAACTTTTGACATTTAATCATGTGACGTACATTAGTTACAACTCCCTCAGCAATAGGGTAGAAATGCTCGAAAATGTAGGAGTACATGTTGATAATTCCGTTGTTAAGCTACGCTTTAATATTTTAGAGGACAGCGTTCACTCGATCAAAATGATTTATTTTACGACCAAAAAAACTTAATGGCGTTGGGGCAAGTTGGTGTCGTTAGTCGAGGAGGAAGCGGTGCGTTTATCTGCAGGCAACCCGCACGACTTACAGCGAGTATGACCCATATTGGAGTAGTTGGAGGGGGTGGGCAAGTGGGTAGATGGGTTACAGTGGTGCCATGCAAAACCAAACAAAAAGTTTAGATGTTGAAAAATGGAAGTGGCTGCAGATTGTGCTTATACTTGCAAGAGAATACGAGTATACCAAAGGATTGTCTTTGGCTGCGTAGGCACCGCGAGCACAAACTTTTCTTGGCTGTGGCGTGCGTGTGAGCTTAAGACGCACAGAGCACAATCCATCATTACCAACAAAGAACAGCGGGAAGCAACTAAAGATGCTGGCAAAGAGCAGCAGCAACAGCAACAGCAGCAGGAGCAGCAGCAGCAGCAGCTGTTTCCTGTCACTAAGCTGTATCCACTTTGAGACAAGCGTCGAGCGCAGCGACAATATTTTTCAATTTTCTACAGCAATCGAGCGTTGATAACAAACTAATGCTGGTTGCAGCTACAGCTGTCGTTGTTGTTGTTGTTGCTGTTGTAGTTTAACAATTCCACGGCCAGGACAAGAATGCAATTTGAGTTCATTAACGTTGGCAGAAAAGCATATTACGCATACGTCATGAATGCCGAGCTGTATATACTCGACAGAAGAAACCAACTGGTGGACATCTTGAAACTTTCTCATACTATAGAACATCCGTAGCAAATTTTTATGTGCTTACTTTAAATAAAGTGAGGAGCTTTTAAAGTTGAATCGACATTAGATTATTTAGAACATTTTCTTTCTACATTCTTGTCATTCAGTCACAGTTGAACAGCTTTAACTTTAACAGCAACTCGTCGCGTTTGAGTTCAGTTTCAACTGTGCTAAAAACGCAATTAAATTAATTTGAGAACTTTTTTCCAAGTGAACATTTCAATATGCTGAATCGAAAGGCAAATGAGACTCGTTTGCAATAATTTTACGCGCTATTAATAACATTTCAATTAAGAGAATTATCAGTAAAAAAAAAAATGGCAAATGATTTAAAGCCCGAGTCCACACACCAGACAGAGCCAAACAATCCACGTTAAGCAGGCAAAGGCTAAAGAGCGACCACTGTGAGGCTAAATAACCACAAGCTCCTCATCAAACCATCCCTGATGGTTTCGGCCATGCCATGGAACTGTTTGTGTTGATGTTCATGTTGTAGTTGTTGTTCTCGATGTCGACGTCGATGTTGCAGTTGCAGTTGCTGTTGTTGTTGCGTATATTAATGAGCGCGCGTCACTCAATTCACCACATGCAGCAGGATGCAAGTGGGACCAAGCAGATCATCACTCCTCGGCTCTGTCAGTTCCTTTGCAGCATCACGTCCTCATTTAAATCTGTGGTGCTTGATAATCACAAACCAAATGTATGCAAATTGTGCCCGCAACGCTTTTACTCCACTTGCCAACCAATTTAATCAGATTTTTGTTGTTGTTGTTGTCGTTGACGTTGTTGTGGCGTAGATGAAGTGACTGGATGTGAACTGCGGCCTTATCCATCTGTTCATACTTACTTGCATGCAAATTAATTAACTGGAGTTCAGCTTGACTGGAATGTAATTGAAGGAATTTAATATGGAATAATTGAAAGATATTTAAGAGCTGCGGTCCGTCTGTCAATGATGTCCAAACACTAACTGCGATTGGCAGTGGCAGCTCCTTACTTTATCATTAATTTCTTCCAACAAGAAAGAGTTGAGAGTTAAGAGAAATAAACCTCATGTGGATTCTCTTACTTTAGCAACTACTTGAAAAAGTTGGCTTTCATCAATGAAGTTGAGCTATCAGCAATTTGACTTCAAGTTAGATTAAAGAGTGTGCAACTATGTGAATTGTACTGTAGACGTTTACTCAATATTAATGTTGTGTATTCATTAATGAACAATAACAAATACTTATTCATGGCCAGAAATAGCCGCTGTCTTCACACTGGTTCTGGATGCCTCATTACCAGCAATACAGCTCTCAGCACGCAGTCGAGGCACAAACTTTGTGGTACAGTTGAACAAACACAGATAAACTTTAACACTGTGGTGCTGGTGGTTCCCTTTTGCTTTTCGACTGCACTTTAAGCACCGAAGTTCGTTAATGCGAATACGTGAGAGTTGTTTCGATTCACAGACTCTGACTAAAGCAACACCTGCCGTGACTTCTGTACCTTGGTTCATCGAAACAACCAGAGACCGGATTGGTCCACAGAACTAAAGAAACCACGAATCGAGCTGTCTATTTACATTTGGAATCCTCTAATTCAAATGACGGGCAAACAAGCTCATCGTTAGATTCAACTCCCAGCTCATTGTGGATGTGCAAACTTCAATATGACAGTCACAGTCACACCTTACGTGTATATAACCCGGCAGGGAGTCTTTGTTATGGTTCGCCCCACGGCCCGATACTGGATATCTATTGAAGGAAACCTATAATGTCTAGGAGTTGCTGTGGGGCAGCATTAATAAATTCCGCACGTACTGAGCCCTCCATATAAATCTGTTTCGAGCATATCCTTATCCTTGAAAATTGCAATTGCAGAGCAGCAACAGCAACAGCAGCAGCCGCCACGAAAGACGACGCCAAGTCAAGAAAGCTGAGTCGGAGGGCAGAGGATAGCATGGCAAAAACAAATACAAAAGAAAAAAAAAGGAAAAAAAAGAAGCTTACTCGAACAGCAGCAAAAGCGACGCTTTCCAGGCATTGAAACAATAAAATCCAAAGGCTCGCGTAGGCCTTCCAGGCGAAGATAGTACGACGACCATGACGATGGGGACGATGACAACGCCGACGAAGAACACTGCCCTGGGGACATGGCCCACACAATCAGCTAATAAAGGCAGCCGCTTTTGGATAAGCCAAACGGATAAAACTGGCCTTCTTAGGGGCAATGTTTTGTTCTGCCAACTGCAACAATTCCGTGGCTTTCCAACGCATGCGCTCCACAACCAGTGGCAACACCAACAGCAACAGGCTAAAGGAGCAACTACAAAAACAAGAATGTCAAGCGTAGGGAACACCACGTCGAGGCTTTCATTTCAGCCAGGAGGTGCAATCAAAATTGCAGGATGGGAATTGCATTTTTATGCGCTGCCACAGCTGTCGAACTGGTTGTTCATTGTCCTTGTACCCTGTAAACCATATAAAAATCCCTCAGTTCATATATTTCCAACACTAATGCAATGGGTTAATTTTAAATAATTGCAAATGTTGAAATATATGATAAACAAACTGGTTCTTACTATAAATTTAAAAAGAATCTAGAAATGTTGTCCAATAGTTAATTTTGTGTATAATTTAGTTATTTGAAATTTAACCAGAGATAATAAATTCTTAATATAATTTCTTATTCACTCAGTTCCTATGCATATCGAGTTAATAGATAAATATCTTTAAAGTATTAGAAAATAGTATGAAGAGCTTATAGGGTAAAGTAAAGTAGGGTAATTTATTAAATTTGTTTAATCAAAGACTTCTTAATTCGAGATCTTCTTAGTGGAAATTATTAGCTATATACTTTATATGTTAAGTAGCTACTTTATATAACAAGATAACAAAATTATTGCAATTTATAAAAATGGTGTATGTTTTTGGTTTAGTAACCTTTTTATAGATACTTTTTTAATAAGATTAATGTTATAAACATCCGGATCACTAAGGGTCTTACTGGCTTATGCTTGGACCCGTGAGGTCCTTCGGGTTCAACCCAACCTAACCTAATGTAATAAATATAAAACTTTATATACTTACTGTAGCCAATAATAACATATTAATATTTCAAATGTCACCAGTAAATCATACAAAATATATTGCGGTTAATGCCAATTAATGCTTTTGAAAACTAATTAAATATAATTACTTAATTTTAATACTGTATCTAAACATGACAATAATTCATAAACTGTCATAAACAGAAGTGATAATTGACAGCAGGACTTAAGTGATTAGCTCTGAATTTACAACATTATTGTAAAGTTAGAAGACTTATCAAATCAACGCAAGGAGGGAATCAAAAATTACACTCCATTCAACTGTAGTCTATTATTGTTGGTTCGCATAAATTTAATTATCGCTTAAAAACCATTTGATTAATGAGTAAAACTTACTAATTGCTGACTAGTTAAGTGCGTGGCGTAAAGCAAAACTATCAACTAAAATGGGAAATTATGCAGTCTCACAAACGTTTGGGTACGTCAAGGACCGCGGTGTAGATGCTGCTGTTGCTGCTCCTTGCGATTATGGTGCCAGCTGCTGCTTTTATTTAAAATTTATGAAAACGCATCATCTGCTCAGCACGTTCCATTATTTGCCAGATAACTCAGCAACTGGCGGTGGCAAACAGCACGGCGAGCACGCTCAAGGACTAGAACAGAGCAGACCAGACCAGACCAGGACACCTGCCTGCTAGAGTATAAGTATGTATGTGAGTGTTGCACAAACAAACACTGGACATTTTTCACCGGCTTCGACGACTGCCAGCAGCAGAACAGCAAGAAGCATCTTTACGGAATTTATGTGTAATGTGTGTAATGTGAAAAATTCCAAACAGCAAATGCAGTAAATTTTGTGTGACACCCAACTCAAATAGAAAAATGAACACACATTTGTGTGTGCGTGCGTGTGTGTGTATATGCATCATAAGGTTTTTCGTCGCTTGGGCAGGGACATTGTGTGTTTAACCAAGCATAATCCTATTAAATGTGACGGGAGACGACAATTGGTTGGCATTTTGGCGCAGACAGACCGTGTAATGAGTGCAGCACGGCCCCCCCACCCCGCAGCTCAACAACCACACTGTGCCCTCTGGCTGAGGGACAACAGCGTCTGTTACATTGTTGGATCAGTGGAGTGCATTAAAGCGCGACAAACTGCATTTGTTTTTGACCCACAGCAATTCAATGCAATGCACATAGCAATAGCAATAACAATAACAGTAACAGTAACAATATCATCAGGCGGCGTCCACGAAAATGAGATTTTGATTAATGCGCAGCGCATTTGGTGGTGCAATGGTTCCGGACTGTTCTGTTGGCATTTGATGCGACATTGCCAAAAATGCCCGCAGCGTCTGCAGTTGAAGTGTTGCATAAATGCAAATGTGGGCGAACTCAAGGGCAAACTCAAGGGGCGCTAGGGAGGTGTAGGGACTGACGCATTCATTTGTCTTGCTCTGCGCAGCGAGCACTGAAACTGCCCGGTGCAGGAACTATGCACTTGCCACTTGCACCATTTGCGCATGCAACAAGGTTTCTGCGTCAGCATCAAAAATAGCAACAGCATCATCAAACAAATGCAGCCGACGACCAGCTCCGTGTAGTGTTATTCAATTGGTTGGCATTAAATATTTAAAATGCTGACGCAGGTATCTTCAGCATGCACGAACGAGTGCATTACATATACTTTTGGTACATATGCAGGCTGCAGTGCGCACTTCAAATCGAATTATGCACATTGCACATACGCAACGTGGGCCCGGTAACGCTCAATGCTGCCGGTGTCAAGCGCTTCCGGTAGAAACTTGCTACGTTGTCAGAGAGTTGATGTGTTTTGAGCGCACAACAAACTCTAACGATTTTTACATTAGCAAAACAGCAGACATCCCCCCTCTCCATTCCCTACTTACCACGCCCATCAGATGCTCTTGTTAGATGTACGCCCGTCAGGCAGCCAGCTGTCTATCTGTTTGACTACCTCAATAGACAACGTCGGAAGACATTTTGTTGTGCGTTCTCTAAACTGGCAACGCCTTCCGTTTCATGCCATTTAGCTAGATGGCAGCCTTGTTCTGTCTGTCAAGGCATCAGCATTCGCATTGCATAGAAGATACTCGCAGATACACTTTGTTTATTGGTTGCCTTTAATTTCCTTTAAATATTCGACAAGCAAGTCGACATATACACGTAATACATAAATATGTACAGGATTCACAACATCTGAAAACCAATACCTAATGCTGACTACGTGACTCAAACACACTTTCCGCTCAAGCAGCATTGAGTCAATACATTTAGATGAAGACTGTGGTCTCTCTTGAGAATGAAGAGTTGTATTTCTTATATGATTTTTCATTATCTATATATATAATATACAAACCTTCGTTAATTACTACTGAAAATACTCGCATTTGTATGATAAACAGAACTTGCTGTGATCTCGATAAGCTCTTTTCATTCCATTTGTCCAGTCAAAAAATGTGAAAAAATTAAATAAAAATGCTGCAAATAAGCACGTGACGGTCTTTATTGTGCCAGTCCATAATCTACAACTTTGAAAGCCAAAAGCCGAGCTGTGTCCATTTGATATAATTACAGCAGCAGCATCAGCATTCATTTCGCTCCGAAGGAGCAGTAAAAGATTGATTTAAAAATAAAAATGAATTGAATTGTTTATTACATTGCCACAATGTTTTGTCAGTTTATAAAAAATGGTTTTTACTCGCTTAAATGCTAATTATTATATTTATAGCTCATATATCATAGGTATTATATCATTTTGCTCGTATTGGTTTTTTACAGTTTTTTAATTTATGTATTTAGAAACTGACTACCTCGTATATTGTAATTGTGCTTTGTATTATCGTATATTAACAACGTCTACAACTACAGCAACTACTTTATAGTAGAATAATGCAACATCCAAAATGTACAACTCGTTTGTTGTATAGTTTAGTGTTATCTTATGATGTGTTGTGTCGTCGCTTAGAGCTAGTCCTTAAACTTAGGCCCAGTGTAAGATGGGCAGTCGGAATGCTCGGAGTTCATAGTTTGGTAATTAATAAGATTGAGGGGCCTTCGAAACGCAAATACTTTCATCGGCTGGACGCCATTCTTAACTTTTGTGCTAAAACAAAAACGCAATATTTAAATTGAATTTGCCTTGAGGAATGTACAACGAAGCTTAATGACAAAGTAAATGCAAAATGTGTGTGTGTGTGTGACGAGTAAATGCAAAACAAAACAAAATCAAATTATTTAATTCAATTAAATAAGATTTTTGTTGATCGCAATTTGTGAGATTTTTCCAGCGATGTTCTTGGATTAAATGTGGTTAATGTGGCTTGCAGGGTCTTTAATTAATTTAATTAAATTGTTTTTGCTATTTATTTTTCTATTATATTTTCATTATTCTCTTCATCCTCTTTTACTTGCCATTATGTTGCGCACAATTTCTTTGCTTATTGATTAGTAACAAATGAGATTTTAAATGCAACAACAAGTTATTTGCACAATTAATTAAACAATTAATTATATACATATGCATATAGTTTATATGTAGTAGTATATATGTGAGACGTACATTATGTTTAACGGCATATTTTACAATGCTTCTTAACGTGCTGATATGTTCTGACTGAGCCTATGTTAAAGGCCGACGGGCGACGGGAGGGTGAGCTGAAGGGGGGAATGTGATGATAATGGGTTGCATGAAATATGTACGAGTATGTACATACACGTATGCTCATACATCTATGCATGTTGTTTGTATGTATGCGTATACTTAATTTCCCATACAGACCATGTGTCGTATGCGCAATTTGTCGTTCTCTATCGTTCTATGCACTCGTCTATTTCTTCTTTCCTTTGCGCTTGTTTTTGCTGCGATTATTGTTACCGTTGTTGCTGTTGTTGTTGCTGCGATTGGTTTGTTTGCTTGCCTCAAGCCTGGGAATGCCACTGGTGACAATGTTGGAAACAGTACGTGTGGTGGTCACCACACTGGTGCTCGGCTCACCAGCAGCTGCACAGGCTCCCGTGGCCGGCAATGCCTCTGTGGTTGTTGTGGTGGTGGTAATGGTTTCACCCTGCTGCTGGTCGAAGATCTGACGCTCGGATTCGCCGGCGCTGAGCAGTCGATTGAATATAGCCTCGCCAGACTCGCCAGGCGTTGACTGGCGTGCAGTTTTCTTCTGTTTCTTGACCACCTCCGTGACGGTGACAACGGCAGCGCTGTCACTGGACGCTGGCAGTGTGTAGGTTCGTTGTGTTTCCACCACCGAGGCGCCATCGGCACTGAGCAAATCCTCGACAGACTTGCGCAGCTGTTTTGAGATCTCGGCCAGAGCACGCTGCTCGGCCTGCAGCTGGGCCAGCGTGTCGCCAGCGTTGCCACCGGGTGACGTGACTGCGGACGCGGCTTGCTCCTCTGGATCCGCCTGCTTCACAGTGGTGTAAGTCTGTGACTTTTGTAGTTTGCTACCAGTGGCCCCCGTATTGAGATTCTCGATTACCTGTGCGTCAAAATTTAGGTACTCGTCAATAAATTCCTCGTCGGAATCATCGCTATCATCGTCCGAGGAATCGCTACTCTCGTCATCCTCCTCATCGTCGTCGTCGTTCATGGCCAATTGGCTGGCCAGTTTGCCAATAATGGTGTTGCGATTACTGTCCCTTATCAGCTCGTCTAGTAGCTCTTGATTACCGTTCTTGGCATCGTCGCGAGCTTTGTTTCCACCTGCGGGCGCCGCTGTAATGCCAAAGTCAACAACATCATCCATGGCATCACCATAGGCGCTCTCCTCATCATCACGCGCATCTACATATATATTCTCACCCTCCTCATCCTCGTCATCGCTCTGCTCCTCGAGGCTCTTTTGCAAATTCAATTTGACGCGTTCATTCTCCAGCAGTTCCTCAAGTACATTCTTCATTTTTGCATTTAATGACAGCTCCGACTTGCCGCCAGTGGGCAACACAAATGTTTCACTGTGCAACAGTGAAGCTGCCCCCTCGCCCAGCTCATCCCGGTCGAAGGGCGAACCACTCACTTGGATGGTACGAGCGCTCCCATCGCCGCCAATGACGGGGTTAAGCACCTCCACGATGGTCGTCTCCTTGGCCAGCGTCTGGTGCAAAGTCAACGGCGTGGCCTTGATGCGAACTTTGCCCGACGATCCGCTCTCAATGGAGGATGGGCCATAGGCATCCGCATCGTGGCGTAGAAACAGTTTGTCACTGGTCGCCTGAACAGTAACTATCGAGGCGGTGTCCTCTTCCTCCTCCTCAATGTCATCATCATCGTCGTAATCGTCGTTATCGTAATCATCATCCGCCTGCAATTCAAATGGCGGCTGCGTATCGTCCAGTGAGCCATCCTCTGACTCCGGCACTTGCAGCTCCAACGAAATGATGCGCTCCTTGCAGGTCTCCACCTATGTACATTGGAATGCGATACGTTGATGGTTTCACTAGCAACTAATGAAGGCAGCAATATGCTGGCAACGAGCACAGACCATAACCCAAAAGGCATGCCACTAATTTAAAGACCGATTTTTCAATGTCTCAATAAAACCTGTGTTCAATCTGTCTCATAGAAGCTATTTCGGTAATTCAACAACCCAACAACTCATAAATAAAATAAATAAGATCAGACAATTACATTTCATGAATTATCAATCGATTGAAAAATTTAAATTACTTATAGACTGCACAATTCTATTTAAACGATTGTTTGACTCTATTTAAACATTGAAAAATCGATCAAAGTATGTATATTTATATAACAGAGTGCATTAATGTTGTTCCACTTGAAATATAAAATATATAAAAGTGACTTTTACATAGTTAGTGTTAAAAGTGCAATACAGATTAAATTATACGATATTTACTTATGGAATGCACAATTCTATTTAAACGATTGTTTGACTCTATTTCAACATTGAAAAATCGATCATAAGTATGTATTTATAACAGAGTGCATAAATGTTGTTCCACTTGTAATATAAAATATGTGAAAGTGACTATATACATAGTTAGTGTTAAAAGTGCAATACAGATTAAATTATATGATATTTATAGTTAGCTCACAGACGAAATTCTTTAACTTGAAAATACTACTAATGCAAAGGTTAAAAATAACCATTCATTCTTCTTTCTAATTACATTAATGAGAAGTTCGTCTGTATAAAATCATTTTCCTTTAAGCCAAGTAAGTTAAGCATGGTGTATAAGATGTTCAATCAGTCAGTAATTTTATATTCACTTTACAGTACATAACATTTTAGAATTTTTTAAATTTTATGAATTTAGTCTAAATATTTAACTAGTTATAAAAAGTACATAAATTGTTGAATATAGTATGATGATTACAGAAAACGAAAGAACTTGTGCTATGCAATGAAACTAAATATGAAGCGTCAGTGTGAAATATGTCATATGGAATAATGTGCTCAAACGGACCCCAAGGAAATGTGAAGTTTGAACTCTAAAATAGCAGCAGTTTGCTGGCAAAGCGAACAAAGTTCGGGGCGTATGCGTGATATGAGGACCGCTGACAAACGATGGCACACAAAATTGCCTGCGTTTGCTCGTTGCTCGTGGCCTCTTGTTGGTTGTCAAAGTACAAGGATTTTAGAAAGACGATAAGCTAAGGCTTGTCGTTGACAGGCGCCGCATTGAGAAAATGGTTGCAAGCCTCCCGCAGTGCATTTGGGGTCAGCCCTGGGGCGTTGGCTGTGTGCCTCGGGCAAAGTTTCTGCTCTCGAATAGCGGGAGTAAACGACAGGGGGCATGGACTAGGAGGCAGGCAGGCGGAAACTTTTGTGCCGTTGACATTCTAGCCCGAGTCTCGTTTGTAGCGCTTCCTTCCGCCTACAAATTGAAAAGCATAGCGAACAGAAGCGATTTAAAACTCGGATTTGTGGCCAAACATAACATTGGCCATAAAATGTATTGCGGCGTGTTGGTTTTTTATTCCGATCGAAATCATTAAAAGCAACGCCGGGCATCGCAAAACAAAAACTTTTGCTTTAATTTTAATGGACTTGGCCATAAAAAGCAGCGCGTCATTATAATGCGTTTGCATACTTAAACTGAATCAAGAATCAAGCTCCAAAAGCGTAACAGTGGCGGTCGTCATCGCTTTATAGACACGTGACAACAACAAGCTCCAGCACACAATGAAACTCTTTGAAGGTTAAGCCCAAAACTGACACAGTACCGTGATGTGAGCAAATAGGCGGGGAGGAAGAGAGATGGAGATGGAGATGGAAGGGTCGGTGGGAGTCTTAAAACCGCGGCACTTAAAATACAACAATAACTTGAAATGATTTTGCTGTAGCGCTGAGAATCTGACAACCTTTTCACGTAGGTGGCTTACAAAAGTAGCTTATTGTCCTTTTTATGCGCTGCACTTCAGCAACAGCTTCAGGTGGGCGTTGGGTGGGTTGACGGGGTGAGTGTGTGAGTGGGTGGTTGATCCGCCCACTAAGAAACTCGCGCAATGTCAACATAACCACTGCGAAACTGAAAGCTGTGTGGATGTTAAAATTTGCTTTGCTCAACAGCAGCAACAACAACAAGCATTTGTGGTGGGCCACTTTCAAGATACAAAGATACGTTTTAGAAGGAAAACTGTCGACAGTCTCTAGTCTGTTATTGCTTATAGCCTGCAGGCAGAACATTAAAATCACGAGCTCTATAAAATAATTAAGAGCGTGTTGTGTTTACGAATCTGAATGAAATGTTTGCTTTATATTTACAATGATGCGATTGCGAGTGATAGACGAAGTGAAGTTTTGAGTGCGCGGTGCAGTGCAAGTTTAATGTGTTTTTTCTTTTTCTTTTTCGGTGGTGCAAAAGTACGTGAATGCGAGTACAACTACAAGAACGTAGAGAACAGAAGCGCCTTTCAACCAAAAATGTATGTGAAACGCATTTGCGTTTGCATTTGCTACGAAACGAAACTCAATTTGTTGGTGCCAATTAAATGTGTATATACTTAGATAGAGGTTGGATAATTTTGGGTGTTGGTTTTCTTTTTATTTGATTTTTTGTGGGTTAGCTAACCTCCGTTTCGATGATTTTTTCTATGTACTCGACGGTGCGCAATTGAGGTTGCCCCGTTATGGGGCAGGGCACCTCCTCAGTGCGTCGCACGATTTTCTCATCGAGTATTTTCTCGCGTTCGCGCACGATGACCGGACCATCGCTAGACTTTATGGCAATTTTTGGAAAGACTATTTTCGGCTGTTTCATGGGTACAGAAAGAGATAGTGTAAGAGTGTGAGAGAAAGAGATAGAAGTTAATTTTATGAATGATTTAATTTTTTATAGTTTTCCAAAAGAACTAAAATTTTGTTGAGCTTTTCAGTAACTGTTTCGCCTTAGTTACATTTTGATTGAACTCTGGCTCTTCATTAGTAACATTTGCGAGCATGAAACATTCTTATGATTGTTCGTTTAGTATCTTGTTGCGGTTAGTAAAGCAAACCATGTAGCTCTATGGGTTGATAGTGAACATTTTAAGTTTCTTTTTAAATTTTTGCTGGTTAAAATGCTCAGCCAAAATCCTCAGGCATATCATTTTGTATATTTTTTGGGGGATTCGCTTGAAAGTTGGTTAGTCTGAACTGAAAAGTGTGTGGCATGCAACTGTAACTTACCTCGCTGGCCCTGGACTCGTGTGTGATCAAGTCGTCGGTCATCTTGCGCATATTCTTGATCACATCCTGGGCCTCAACGGCGCCCTGTTCCAGCGATCGCAGACGTGCTGCACGCCACGAGGCGCGCTTCTCGGCGCTGCATGGGTGAAAAACGAGACATTATTAGAGGAGATTATACTAGCATTAAGTTTGAACTTTAACCAAAAGAGCTGCAACTCAAAGAGACGGAAAATGAAGCAAAGAGTTTGCTTCAGCGTAGATAAATTGTGTATCTTTAAGATAATTACCAAATAGTAAGTGTATTTACAGAAGAAAAGTGACTAAAACAGACACCAAACTAAACGCAAACTAAACAATACCGAAAGTAAGATGAAAGTGTTTGCCAATTTATAGACAACGATTGAGATACTTATGTGATAGAGTACACAGATAGAGTATACAGATAAAAGGCAGCCTTTCACTTGTGACTGTGTTTGTGTGGGTGCTCATGTGTGTCTGGTGTGTGTGGGTGTGTAACAACAGATAACTGAATGACTTCGCCTACGAGCTGTGGAATTGCCTGGTCATTTGACCTGCGAACTGTGACCTCTGCATGCCTGTCAACTCTTTGATCGCCACGCATAAAACTTACTTCATCATGGCACGACTTTTGCCCGTAGGCGTCGTGGGCGTGGCTGGTGAGCCACCACGCTCCAGCGGCTGTTCCTGCTCCTGCTCCTCCTCCAGCTGGCGGACGTACTCCTCCACACTGATGCCTGCCTGGCGTGCAGCTGCTGCGAGGGCGCGGCGTTCGGCTTTCAGGGTGCGAACGGGTATGCGACTGCTTCCAGAGCCAGTGGGCGTGGCAGGCAGCTCCTCTTCGTGTATGGTTGGCTCATCGGGCTGCGATTGATGTTGTTGCTGTTGCTGCTGCTGGTGTTGCTGCTGCTGGTGTTGCCAAAGACGCTGCTGCAATGCGGGCGGCATCACCACTTTGACCTTTGGCTTCGGCAACAGCGACGGCTTGGGCGTATCATTTGCAGGCGTGGGCACGGACGTGGCGGTAGGCGTGGGCGTGGCCTTGACGTTCAACTGTCTCTGCTGCTTGGGAATTTTGCTGGGCACGCGAATTGTCTGCGCTTGACTTTGTGCGGTTCTGTCATTTTAGTGAATTCAAAATTGTTGTTGGGTGTTTCAATTGTGCAAAGTAAAACACATATACATACATATATCAGTATCAAAGTAAGAAAATAATGCTGTTTGTGGCCAAACAAACAAAAGTATGTGTGGCTTTGTGTATGGGGTAATTGTGTGTTGAATGCGGTTAGCACATGATATGAGCAGTTACAAAAACAATGACGTTAATTCATTTTAGTCAGATGAGAACGTGCGTGCGCCTTTGGGGCCGCTTTTCATGCAACAAACTTTGGCATAACAAGTCAAATTTGTTGTAATTAAAAACCAAGAAACACATTGCAAACTTTTAACCTCACCCCCAAATTCCCAGTGACTGACAAAATCACTTTTTGAACAACTTTGCCAACAAGTGCAATAACATGGCAGCTGGAGATTAGCGTGTTACGCCAGCAGAGAGCTGAAGACAGAGAGTGGGGGAGGTGGAGAGAAGAGAAGAGAAAGCGGAGTCAAAAGAAGAGCTAGAGCTGAAGCCAAAGCTCGAGACAATCCGGGCCAGACACGGCGGCATAAGCCATGTTCAGTTGCATGTCTGCAAAGTCGTAAAACTTGGCTTGCTATTACTCTCTCTATCTCTCTATTTCTCTCCCTCTTGCTCATATTTTCTCTGCTTCACTATAGATATGCACAGCTAGTATGCAAAATTAATTTTAAAAGTGAGCAAACCAAAACTATTTGCAATACGGTTTCATCTGTCAGTATTCTATTCTGGCTTCATCTTTCTCTCTCTCTCTCTTGCTATCTTCTGGCCAAGAGTGTGAGTCTGTCTACGTCTGGCACTGACGAACTTTGTGGCCTGTTTTTTTTCCAGCGTGATCCTTAGACTAGCTTTAGTCTTAAACAAATTGCTACACACTTTCGGTTCAAGTTTAATTCGAAATTATTCGCATATAGTCGAGAGAAAGGGGCCTAGAAAGGGAGTCGGCAATAGCTACAACTTCTGCTTGAGTGATTTATGTTTTTCAATTTACACGTGGCCGTAGAAGCGGAGGAAAGTAGAGGGCAGGTACACTGTAAGCCCGTGTCATGGCTGAGAATTCAGGTTCAGACCTGCAACGTTGGCCTGGCCAAGTGCGACCAAGCTTGACCGGACCAAGCAGCTGCACTTGTTATATTTTTCGATTTTTTTCTATTTTTTTTTTTTTTGCTCACATTTTCGCGCTGGCATTTGCTCAGCTCGTTTTATTCATGCATTTGTCATTTCGACTTTTTAAATGAACTTCGCCCTGCGCCACTAGAGAGTCCTGGCCCAGGACCCTTCCATCCGTTTCGCATAGTATTTAAACGTGTTCAACTTTTGCAATTGACAGATTTATGTTTGGAACGCCCTTAGAACTTTTTACATTGAACTTTTTAGTGTTCGCTTGCGTTTTAGTTTTAGTTTTAGTTGGAATAAAATTTTATTTAATCAGGAAAATATTTTTGTTGCTAATTGTTGGCTGTGATTAACTTGATTAAAATACAAAACAAAATAACAAATTACCATAACCATAATACAGATGATTGATGTGGGCATAATCGTATGTTTAAATATACTTATTAAATATGTACGACAATAAACTGCAAACAAATTGATATTGCTTTTATTTTGCATTTATTCATAAACTTTTTTCCATTGTGATTGCTTGTTTGATGCATTAACAACAAATACATTTATATGGCACACGTTAATCAAAAACAAAAATAAATTGGAAATGTATGTTACTATCCGATGTCCAATGTCGATGCTGATCAAATGATAATGATACAATTTGCGATCATATACTTAGAATATTAATATTAATACATGAATCGAGAGTAAATCAACTGTTCTTATTTTTTTACAAGTACAATACATATTTATAAAATATATAAAAATATTAACGCTGACAATAACAACGCATTTTATGTTATAAACTTAACGTGCATTCGTATGCAGGAACTATTTATTAGAGAAGGGTATGGATAACCTTAGGCAGTTAGGATTCATCTAAAGAGATGTTGAGTTTAGTGTTCTAATAGAAAACGCAACAGAAAATGAATAATATTGTTGGAAATACAATTATACAACTGAATATCTGACTAGGCAATTGCTGCCTGAAAAACAAGTACATCTAATGTAATTAGTCTTCTTGTCCTGCTCTAAAAATCATTATTTTTAATTTTATAATTTCCCCTTTTCCTTCTTTAAATAACAATATTCGTGTAGTATATGCTAATAACATGGCCCATAGCTCCTGTTGGTGGTCAAGTGACTATTTGTATGTAGAGAGGTGTGAGTGTAGAAGTGTGTGTGCGTGAGTGTTTAAGTATGAGTGTGAAAGCGTTTTAAGTGTTGGCAGAGCTGCGCTGCATTCTAGTTTTTTATTTGTTGGGCGTTTTGAAAAAGAGTGAAATAAAAGAACTTTTAAAATAAAAAAAGGTAAGAGAATAGAGTATGCTTATTAAGTTGGCATGAGGGCGGTTGCTACAGTATATTAAAGTAGTAGATTTACGTACTTAGATTTTAACATTGTAGTAAAGATAGTATAAAAAGTTGCTGCTTATAAAAATGTGCTCTTTTATGTAGACTAAATAGTTAAAGTTTCCCATCCTTTGTATTTTCATTTTTTAGTATTATCTTATAGTCAAATTCTCTCATTTATATAGGCTATAAATATATATAGGTAACTAGTTAGTTAGTTAGTTAGATATCATAACTTAGTCATTAAACGTGTCACATTCTCATTGCAGTGTGAGTGTTGGGTATAGGATATTTGGTGTGTGTGTGAGAACTTAGTATAGTTTTAGCATCTAAATACTGCTTCAATTTCGTCAAGTGGATTCCTGAAAAAAGTTCGTGATAAGCAGAAACAGAAAGATTTTGTGATGTACAATTAAACAAGTGCAATGTAATCGGACTTGCAGGTGGGAAAAAACATTTATAAATTATATATTTAAGGAAAATAAAGAAGAAAAACAAACAATTTCAGTTCGTGCTGGCAAAGAAATGTTCAATTGCTGCTGTTTTTGGTTCTGGTTTTGGATTTTAATGATGCTGCCAAGTTTTTACACTTCACTCTCTGACTGTGTCACTAAATGTAGCCGGGGTTTTTCCAACTTTAATTAATATTTATGCGCCAAAAGCAACAAACAAAATATACAAAATAACAATCGAAAAGCAACCACAGAGTAAAATAATAAACTGGAAAACAAAAAAATTGTTTTCAGAGAAAAAAAAAACAACACACACACATACACACATAAAAAGCATCATTAACGCCCTCATTTTAGCTTAAGGTCAAATTATGCTTTTATATCAGAAATACATACAAATTCAAGCACACACACACACACATACAGATTCACAGATAGCTAAACTGCGATTTGCATATGCGGTGCGGTCCATTTGTGGAACGAACGTAGCGCCAACGCCATAAAATATAAATTAATTTATGCGCAATCAACAAAACATAAATATTTTCATCTGCATAAAATCACAAAAGCGGCCCAAGAAGCTGCGGTCACAAACCTGCGTACATAATATAAATATCAAATGAAAAAAAACAGAAAAAACAGAGAAAACAAAACAAAAACTAAAACTGACCAATTGTCTTGACGTCGCGATCATTTCAAGGGCAACTGCCAAACGACCAAACAGCCAAATGGTCAAATCCAATTGAAAGCGAGAGCGAGGGAGTCGAGTCTCATCAGCCGAGAAGCGGTTGGTGATTCGGAGTTTTGCGGTTGCCGGACCAACTAGAAATAGTTCATAAATTATCAAACTATAAATTAGCCGATTAATGCACAAATAATAATTCGATTGCGTTTTGCCGCCGCCGACGCGTCGCGACGCTGCCACTGCCGTCGTCATAGATGCCGACGCCGACGCTGACGCCGACGCCAACGTCGACTTTGTCGCCACGGAAGCCGAACAAAAATTCATAAACACGGATCTGGCGAGAGCCTTTGTGCTACACAATTTTTATAGATTTAAACGAGTTTAATTTGAATATAAATACAAATCGCATTGAGAACATTGCTGTGCCGGCTAATTTGGTATTTTGCTTTAGTGGCAATATTTTTATTTCTTATCGTTTTATGTTCTTTGAACGCAATTCTTTTGTCCGTCTTATGACAAAGCCGAAACGTAAATTTATGCGTAAGAAAACAACCAAAAACAACAACAACAAAATCAGTAAACTAGTAGAAATTTTTGCTGTGAAATTGTAAATAGGTTATTAGCATGTTTATCATCTTTTCTTCGTTATGAATTCCAAGGCCGCATCGTTCGGCAACATAATAACACACATTTAAATTTATGTAAATTTTTCTTGTAAGCCATTTGGTCAGTCGGATCGGGCCTGGTCGGTTCGTTGGGCAGTTCGTGAAGCTGCGCAAAATTAGATTCAAGGTTAACACATTGATTTGTTAACAGCGACTTACAAGTCGAATCTTGTTTGTTCACAACAAGTAAATTAAGTGAGAAATATTGATGATGCTATTTTCAATTCGATAAGACCACTTTAAAGATAAATGTTCAGGTAAGTTAAATGGAAAATTAAAAATAAAAAAGTTCAAGTGCCTTTCTTGGTATTGGGCATATCATATTTAGCAGTCCTTGTTTCACCTTTTTTAGTGCCATTTAATGCCCCTGTTAGAGACGCCCCCGCGTAATGTAATGTATATAAACATTTCAGGTAAAATTGTTCTTTGTTCTCTACCAATATACCCCACACACCATCTCTTTGGTCTATGTAATATTTTCATAGCCCCATCTTAAATTTAATTCGCAAACACACGACGGACACCGACAGTTGCTTCCTTTGCGGGTTCCGATGTCTTAAGACCCGTTGCTTTGTCCCCGCTAAATGATATCTTGTGTTGTCATCCTTCCATGCGCTTGCCGTCGCTTCACTTAAAAAAGTCCCTTAACTTTCACATGACGTTTGCAAGACACATGTACTTTATTTTATACTGATCTAATTTTAAAATTTGAATATATAGCTATAGAAAGGTTGGACACTGTTCGTTTAAGGAATCTTGTCTATTGCCAAAAAGTTATTGTAAGGGTATTTAATGTTTACCATTGCAAAATTCCAGTTTCTATCGTATGCTCTTGTTTGTTTGCTTATATGGAAGGAGGAGGGGCTAAATTTGTATTAAATTACATTGTTGTTGCTCATTACATAATGCTGCCAGAGTCAACAAATAGTAACGCGCCGTCGGTGACGGCAACACGGACTCCTACTCCAACTCCAAGTCCGACTCCATCTCAGACTTAGACACAATCCCACTCGCAGTCGCACTCCCAGTGGCAGGTACATGGCAGACATACGTTGCCTGATAAGCTGGCAACGGTAAGTATGTGAGTAACATGAACAGACAGACAGACAGACAGACAGACGGACAGACAGACAGACGGACAGACAGACAGACGGACAGACAGACAGACAGACAGAGTAGCAAAAAGAAAAATAAAAGGTACAAGAATAGCTTGAAAGGGCTGACGGGCATGAGAATGACATCAGCAACAGTTCCCACTTGCGCTTTGTTGATATACCTATGGAAGTAGGAGTGCATGTACTCGTAAGTAGGTTCATGTGTATGTGTGAGAAGAACAGCTTGAGGAGAGTTACGCTACGTGTTGCATGCAACTGCGAGTGGCAATGCCAAGGATTTAGCGACTTGCCACTGCCTCGGACAACACAAGAAGCACTAATTTTAATTGCCACATCGTGAACTGTAAAAAATGTAGCAAATGAAAACAATGCTGTGGCGACATTTAAGGGCATTAATTCTTAAATGCACCTTATAATACTGCCTTGGAACAAGTGAGATTGAAGCTGATTTCAATGCATTACAATAATATGCCTTACAATAATATTAAAGCAACACACATCGACTAAATTATGCCCACCTGCACGTGAGTTCTTTCTCAGCCCACGCCCCATTTTCGACCTTTTACCTATTTGTGTTGCCATTACCACTGACTTGAATAAGGAGGGGGTGTGGCGTGGGATTCCCACAAAACGCAATTTGTGGCTTGTTTTGAATGATGAAGTTATCCAATTGCAAAAACAGCTGGCATTGTGCCGGGGGGAATTCAATTTGGCCGACCACGCACAAAAGCAAAGCAGTTGAGCAGCTTGGGGCGATGGCAGCACAACGGTGCGTATACGCGATACGCTAACAAATTAGCTACCAAAGCGACGTAATACGAAAACAAATGTTGGTTCCCAGTCAGCTACAGGTTCAGCTTTGCTTTCTATTTAACATTCAAGAAAAATCTTAACATAACATGGAGTTATGCTCCATTACCCAATCTCCCACTAGACGGAGTTATTAAAAATGTACGCTTTCTTTTACTTTTCCTCATTCTCGTTCTCCAATTCTAGTTGAGTAGGAGAGCATAAAGAAGAAGAAAGGGGCGTAACATGTTTTTAAGTGGCAAAACGCCTCAAAAGCATCGTGCGATTTACGAGTCCAGACAACGCTTAAGTGCTACTTAAAACTTAAACCGCTTAGGGCGTAAATCTTTCATATGCCCAAGGTGTGGGTTGTACTCGACTCGTACTTTTTATAGAGTCTGCTTAGATAACTACAGATATTTACATATATACGTACTATATACTTATGTGGCTGTATTATAACAAACTACGTTTCAATGATGATGATCAGCTCCGTCAGATTTCTGTGGCATGTGGCATGAGGAGTGAAATAGATGAACTTAAAGTAAGTGTATGTGTATGTGTAGATATGTGTGTGCGTTTCTTTTTATGGATAATTTAATTCTAGAGCAACAGAAATCAAAGCGATTTTCATCGGCACCATCACCAAAAACCAAACCAAAAAGGCAGCAGAAGAAACTTTACCAATGTAAACTAAAAGCAAATGGATAAAAAGAAAATAACAAATGCACAAACACCGTTAAGAGAAATTATTTTCTGTGTGTGTGTGTGTGTTTTGTGTGTGTGCGAGTGTAAGTATATGTGGTATACTGATTATCATAATCGTACAGTGGGATGACCGATTGTGGACGTGTCTGTGCATTGAAATGTAACATAAAATGCAAAAAGAGAGCAAGCACCAATAATCCAATAAGACTTTCGTCATCATGAATGACTTACCTAATGTCCTCTGCATCATCGAACTGCGCCAACACAACATTATCAACGACATCCTTACGACTGGTCATCTCATTATCCTCATCATCGTCATCATCATCATCATCGTCGTCGTCGTCGTCATCATTGTCGCTGCTGTTGCTGTTGTCAGCGTTATCATGTTGCCTATCAGGATGTCTGGCATCTTCCTTGTCAATGTTGTCATTGGCGGCATCCAATAATCTGGATTTCTTATCACGACGCAATGTTGCAATTTTCTTTTCCTCCTCTTGGCGCAACTTTTCGACTTCATCCTTTGACAGGAATGAAAAAACTTTCTCTATAACGTGGTAAAATAAAAAGAAAAAGCATCCACATCAGCCATAAGCCAACACTATACAGATTTAAATGCCTTGCCTTTCTTTTTTGCGATTGACAAGCAACTTGCAACTCGCAACTGCCGCCTCTCATGGCGAACAAAGCCGTGAAAATAAATTAGGAATTTAAATAAATAGCATGCTATTGCACTCTACAAAGCCTTCTCAGTTAGCTTTAATCCCCCACTGCAATCTTGCATTTCAACTGCAGGCAATCTTACTCATTCTCAGCAATCCTCTACCAGTTTTTTTCATCAGTTTCCCATCTCCTTTGTCATGCTAATTCCACTCTGGGGGGCGGTAGCTACAATAGCTTGAACGCCTCATTTTCTAATTACACAAACCACTGAGCAAAAACTTGATAAGGATTGCCAGCACAATACACAGCTCGCATTGGATACGCGTCCTTTCTAGCCTCAAGCAGCTGACTTCATTTTCCACTCGGCATTGGGCATACGAGGTGTGGCCACATTTGCCATGAGGCCAATTTGAAAGGTCAACTATCAACTTACTATTGTATTGGACGGCCATGAATATGAGAAGTAATTGTTAATGACTGCCATCAATTGATAAAGACTTCAATCGGATATTTTTTGAACATTATCTATAGAATTGTTGCATAAAACAAATAATTTTTAAACTATTATATTTCTATACAAATAAGTTAAATAGATCTTTCAGTGCTATGTAAAGAAGTGTACAGTATTGTAATCTTACAAGAAAATATTGTTTACTACTTTTTTGGTAGAAATTAATGTGAACAATTATACAAATCAATTATAACTCTATATTTGAGATTTGAATTAAGAAAATAATAACAATTTTCCTGTCAAAATGTTGGAAATGGTCATGAAAAATCACTGTGAACTTATTTATCCCTTTAGATTCTAATAATTAAGAAAGCCACTATATTGTCCACACTAGCTAAAATTAACAAATAAATAAAAATAATTATATTCAGGGGTGCCACACAAATAAAAAACCAACCGAAAATCTCCCAAAAATGTATGGAGATTGGAGAGATTTTCGGTTGGTTTCGTTTTCAGTGGCATCCTTGATTGTCTGCATATTCGCTACAGCTCACCTGTCTTTTGTGTGGGCTTGTGTTGATCCTCCATAGCAGACTCAAAGAATCGTTTTTTATCGGATACCGATTTAGGCACTTTCGTTGGTGTCACCGTCGCCGTTGCTGCTGCATTCTCGCCGCCAGGTGATAACTACAAAAATGCAAAGCCAATTGTTAGCAAGTCAACAAAAAAAGAACGAAATACAAAACGATTAAACAAGAAAGTGAAAATTGTTAATAGGAAAAAAAAGAAAATATGAAAAGCTGCAGCTGAATCGAGTTTGACAGTACTTTCTCAATTAAACGATGGAAAAACTGCAATTTTCAAAGTCAAAGTCAAAGAAATCCAAACAGCCATAAACAAAATTGATGGCACTGCACAAGTTTATTAAAAAGCACACGAAACGATGGAGGGGCACTAGTTTGTGTACCGCCAATAGCAACAGGAGCTATTTCCCAGGATGGGAAAGAGGAGTAGGAGGGGCTCAACCTCTGCTTCCGTCATAAAGTGGGCAACAACACATCGATGTGGCAAGGCAGGGGATGAGAGCATTGTTTTTGCCCCAGGACATACAATTTATGGGCAAGGGGCAAGGGGACGCAAATTACAGTTGCGGCGGTAAACGGAGGTAGGGAAGGCGGTGAGGGGAGAGGACAGAACAGGACCGGGTCAGGTCATTTATCATCCAAAGTCATGTACTGTCGGTTTTATGCTTTCATGCAATTTCTTCGTTTTAGGCAACATGAGACAGCCAATGCCAGGATGGGGCAGATGGAGGACTTGCAACGCAGAGAATTGTTGCAGCGACGACGACAAAGTCATTAAACGACAGTGGAAAGAGCAAGAGCAAAAGCCAGCGTTAAACTGCACAAATTGCAACCTTATCCTTCGGCTCGTATGGCAACCAGAGATCCGAGCACAACAACAGACCCACAATGGCCAACACAGAAGGCCAGGCTCATAAATAAAGGAGGCAAGCAAGCAGCCAACTAAGGACAGGAGCATCATGGTAAAGCGATATCAGCAAATCCCCTTACTCCGTCTATCACCTTCTACCTACCCCCTGCTGCCTTAAGTAGATAAGTCAAGTACGTTGGTACACACACAAAGCCATCAGGCAGGCAGGAGTCCAGAAGCTCAGAAGTCCAATAGATAGTATCATAGCCCACTCGAATTGAGCTGAGCTGTATTTTTAGCAAAGAAATTAATTTCGCATCGGATCTTTCGATTTTCAATTAAACTCAATACTCGAAACGTTGTAGCAGCAACGAAATCCTTTTTTGCCCTTTGCCCCAATGAAGAGTGGAGCAGTCGAGCGGTCTGGCTAATAGAAATTTATTTAGCCATGAAAGTGTTGAGAATGTGGCTAGCTGACGGCAGATGCAGTTGCCTGTAGCTTGTAGCTTGTGTTGCCGGTTCAAGCAGTTCTGGTCAGCACACTAAAAGCCAATAAGCCATTGTATAATTCTTAGAGATACAACGCTGCGTATGTGTGATGTTTTCTGTATATAGTTGGTTATATTTTATTGTTAGTTTATTAATGTGATTTCCCTTTGCTATCCACACACACACACACACACTCACTTAGAAAGACAGATAGAGTCGCTTATCGCTAGCAATTAACAGTGTCAACTGATAAGATAAGATTGTGAGATGGCTTGGAGCACTGGCAATTCGTCGTGGCCAAAAGCCCAAATCAGTGCACCGCCAGTTGCCAATGAGTACGGCACACTTGGCGCACGCCTGAACGTGGCTAGTGGATGTGGCATGCGTTCAAGGTCATTTAACAGAAAGTTCGACATATGCAGCCCTTTTAACACAGAAATGGCAGACGGGCGAGGGGCGAGGGGCGGACAAAACAAAATGAAAAATTCAATTCTCAAGGTATCGCATTACAGAATGTTTATTTATGATAAAAGTAAAAATATTCAACTTGTTTCATCGTTTTGTTAGTCAAAAAATAAATTACGAATTAAAATCAACTTAATAGCTCTACTGCAGTAATTAACTATATAAATTGTAAAATTGCATTTGTATTTTTTGTATTTGTATGTGTACATGAAAATATGTGTACAGTTCGTTACTTCAATTTTCTCGTTGCCTCAGGTTTTTTATTCGTGTTCGCAAAGGAGAAAAAAATTGAAATGAATCGACCGGTGGGTGGGGCAACTGCAGTGCTTCGAGCAACCAACTGTTTCAATCAACGTCAAATTAGAGTCGAATGTGCAGATAGAGAGAAGTGGGATAGGGGTAGAAAGAGAGAGAGTGAGAGAGATTGAAAGAGATAGATAGAGGGAGGGCTGTTGGTCGCCTGCTCAATTTCAACAGCAATTTGTGCGGTGGATTGTGGGTTGGCTCCAAAGTCAACAAAAAGTTGCATCTAATTAGCAAAGACAGATGTGGCAAGTAGACACTGTGCAGCGAATGCTTGTGTTCACTGCTCGAATGCAGTAACCAATCAATCAAATAAAAACATTCAAATAAATCGACAGACAGCGACCTGAACTGGCTTGACCAATTTGCTGTTGCTCTTTTAATTGATGGGTGAAGAGGTGTTGGATTTTAATTAAAATGCATAAGCGAAGGCAGAGGCAGAGGCGATCAGGGAAGGGAGACGGGCTGTCAACTTGAAAGCACTTTGAAAAGTGTCGCCAACTTGACCCAGAAAGCAACAGGCAACAGCTTTCAGCCAAAAGGTTGCTAACTTAAGTGGACAGCTCGATGGTGGAGTGGAGGTTGGTGGTGTTGGGCTACACGGTGGTTTCCTTGCCAGTCGGTGTCGTGGGACTTTGGGGTAGCGGTGGCAATGCTCCTCCGGATCCTCCTCCTGCTGCCAGCAGCTGTGGCTGTGACTGTGAGCGCAACTTGAAATTGGCCAGGCCACGCAAACCATGCGGCTTCTGGGCAACCGGAGGCAACGGGGCGGTACGTAATTTACTTGGCTTTTGAGGTCGTTTCGGGGGCAACGGTGGCGGTGTGGGTGATTTGGAGGTGCGGCAATTGAGCGAGGTGTCGCTACTGCGTCGGGAATCAAAGAACGAGGTATTACTATAAATGGCCTCCTCCTCAATGGTCGAATAGATCTCCTCGGCCGTCTCATAGTAGCTAACCGCAGCTGCGGTCTTTGTCAGCAGCAACGAGTTAGACGAGTTGGAGTTTATCGAGAAGGAGCTGCTGGTGCCCAGTGACGAATTTGATATATCAACGCGAGCTGTGGTCATGTTTTGGTAATTGCTATTTGAGTCGGGGCTGACCACAATTTCCGAGAATGTTGGAAATTTCATGGCGGCATACGAGGGCGACGGTGACGATGACGATGACGGTGTCGTTGTCGTTGTAACCCTGGATGAGACGACGACGGGCGTTTCACTCACCGTTAACTGTGCTGCATTCGACGCTGATGGCGTTGCTGGCGTCGCTTGCAGATAAAGCGGACCACTTGCACCACTTAAAAGCACCGCCGAAGCAGATGAGTTGGCGGCAACCACCTGGCGCTGATCGCCCGGCAGCAGCACCAGGTTAAAAATGGGCTGTGACGACGACGACGACGGCGACGACGATGGATTTGTGGCACCTAGGTTTAGTTTATTAGGCTGCTGCGGCTGTGGCAAGCTCGCATATTGAACCGGCAGTATTTGGGCCGTGGGAAAGATCTGAGCTGGCGACGCTGCGCCCAAAATCAGCTGCTGTGGTGCGGCATCCATCAGATAGTTAGCATTAGCCGTGGCAGTGGCAGTGACAGTGGGAGAATAAGATGTTGATGCGTTAGTGGCGACTGCGGTTAGTCGGTTAGGCGACTCATGCAAATGACGTGAGAGCTGGGCAGGTGGTGCTAGTGGTGGTGGTCTTGGGGGTGGTGTGTCGGCGCTAATTGATATTGATGTTATAGATGGTGTTGCTGTTGTTGTTGTTGTTATTGGAGGTGTTGGTGGTGATGGGGTTGGTGGCGGTGGAGGGAGTGGCAGGCTGTCAATGTCAGTATCGCAACAATCTAGAAAAGGGTTGTTTACCGCAAACTTGTTGTTGCTGCTCTCGCTGCTCATCCCTGCAATAGGTATGGGCGGGGCCGGCTCGTAGGGAGCACGCAGCTGATTTCGCATTTCATTCTCGCGCAACAGAAACTGACGATGCTGTTCCGCCGTAACCAATATGTTGTCCGGCGAGTTCTCATGCACAAAATCGTGAGGACGTCGCTGTGCTGGCGGCAGAGCCTCCAAATACATTGACTCCTCCAGCACTGAGGGCGTCGTCGGTTTGGGCAAAGGTAATTTGGGTAATGTGGCATAGTTGACGGGAGGCGGAGGTGGACTCTCACGAGGACGGGACGATTTGTTACCCACGCGCACTGGCAACTTGGGCACCTGGTGGATGGTGTTGGTGCTGGCATCGTGCTCGAACACCGCAAAGTCCCCCTGGCCCACATCACTGGCCTGGAATGTCTCGAGGGCCACGTTGCGAACCAGATCGGCCTTCTTGAGCTGCGGCTTGGGTAACGTGGGTGGGGGTACTTTGGGCCGAGCACCCGTCAAATTCTCCGTGGACTTTGATATGACCGTGCTGGGTGTGCTGCGTCCGCTGGAATGCGATTGCTCCAGCAGATCTTCATTGGAGCGTGAGGTGCTAAACAAGAATTGCTCGCGAGGTGAACGTGGCGACCTATTGATGGCTTTGGCAATTTGCGTGTACTCATCATCCTCTTCATCAGTTCTGGCATGGCGAAAGGGATTCTCGCGCTCCAATTCGCCAGGTCTTTCCGGAGATGTGGCGCGTGAGACACGTTGCAGTTGCGGTGATTCCACCTCTCGAATTCGCGCCACAGCAGGCACGATAGGTGCTAGCTTCTCAGGACGACGCTCCAGAGTGGAGCTGCTGGAGGAGCTGGGACTCGTGGCCCTAAGAATTCCCTTACGTGGCATCCGACTGCTTGAAGTTGTCCGCGTGTCTTGCTCCGAGTCATAGGCACGAGTGAATCGGTCTGGAGTACGGGAACGAGAGCGTTCATAGTCCGACCTGGAGCGCTCATCGCCACTGAGATCGAAGCTCACCGACTTACGATGTCCTCCAGCATACTCCGGTGTACTGCGACCGGAACGCGTCGGTTTATAAGGACGACAATCGCTCTCCGAGTCGCTGGTGTAACGTCCACGCGGACGATCAAAGCAATCGGAATCGGTGTCCGCATATGAAGGCGGCGATTGCACGTCCGCCGGTGGTGAAGAATCGATTTCCTCATCTTCCTCTGGAATAGCATCAATCTCGTCCGCTTCATCGTCATCGATGATGTACACCGGCTCAGCTTTCTTGGGTGTCGTGATCAGCTCTTTAGCTCTACACTCCTCCTGTGCCTCCAGCATCTGTTGATAAGAATTTCGAGCTCCAGGCGCGAGTCGTTCCGGCGTCTGAGTTCCACGCTGCTATAGGATTTTTGGATGTTTTTGGGTTTACATTTAGTTTTTGTTCTGCATATTTTTGTTCTTTGTAAAGCTTGTTGCTTTACACACACACACACACAGACACACACAAAGCATGTAACACAAATTGCAATGTGCGAAGTTAATTGAGTGCGTTTTTGTGAGACTGTTGTGAGTTGAATGTGTTTATGGTTGTGCTTAGATGGTCTCTGGTGCTCTATAATGTTTATATTTTCGTTCTTTGGTTTTATTTCTCTTGTTCCTTACGGTGATTTGGCCATTTTGGCCGCCTGCACTCTGTTAGCCAATTACCAATGTCGCTGTCTGATGATGAGGTGCATTTGCGCTGTTCTGGCCAATTTGCTTGATGGGTAAAATGAGCTGCACAACGGTCACGACGAATAAACGATTACACAGCGAGCGCAACAGAAGACAGAATCAGAGACAAGGACAAAATACAAGAAATAAGATAGAAATGAGTGAACAACAAAATAAAATATATGAACAAAACAATGACGATTCAATGCTGATGGACCTCATTAAAATCGCTTTTAGCCCCACAAAAAGATATCTATACATATGCAGTTCCTATTCCTATAAATTAAATAAATTTTGGTACTTTTCCGTAGTCACGATAATAACATTTAGATTTTATTTATTGACATCAAAAATTCACAATTCATATTCCATTTACCTAGGAATGTATCAAATACTTATAGTGCTGAACAATGAACAGCGAGAAAACAAAAAATGATAACGAATGAAACGATAATATTAAGAATGGAATTAACAGCAGTTGTAACATAACTTTCACCTAGTTGTATGTAGAGGTTTGTTTAACATTCAAGTATTATACATATAACAGTTTGCTCGACAGTTTTTGACTTATTCGGTAAAAGAGTTTAATATATGAATATTATTTAGTTGCTTATTTGGACCTTTTCAGTGTTACACATTTAGCAATAATATACATAAAAGACATACGACTCAATAAACATCAAAAGACAACAATACATAAACTTCAGATTATGTATGTATGTGAATACTGAGAACTGTAAGCCGCAATATGACGGTACAGAATTATTACATATACACGTATTAATATCATTTTTCTCATCTTTGTCATCTAAAATAACAGGAGGGACTTTGAGTGTGTGTTTAATTTAGATTTCTATTCTTTCACTGCACAATATAGAAAGCTAGTCGGTGAGGGGCATTGAAACCATTTGCTGAGTCAAGTGATAGATAGTATTAGGAGGTATTGCCACTGTCTAGTTTGTGTATTCATTAGTTAGTAACTCTTTGCCCTTTGAACACGACTAGGATTAGTACATACACATAGTATATGTTATTAACAATCTTATAGAAAGGAAACTTTGTCATGCTGTTGCCTAGATTATATCATTTTCTTCTGGTTAGCATTTCTTTAAGGTATACTCGATTTATTCCTGTATTTTAAACTAAATACTCAGTCTTATAGTGGGAAACATCCGCTTGTTAAGAAATACGCTGCAATGAGATCTACGCAGAATGCCAAAACGAGTAGAAAAATAATAACAAATGGATGAATAAAAAATACACATAAAAGAAGAGAAAAAAATTAAAAACAATGTGATGAAAAGCAGCAAACGGCGGCGCGCACGTCATTGAGAGCAATAAAAAGGAAAAACGAGAAGAAGATAAGAGAAACATTTTAATGGAAATTCCTTTCAGCAGTTTTTGAATTACTTATACTTATATATGTATATATCGTATATATATATATACATATGTATATAAAAGTATATATGTATTTACATCTATGCATATTTGTGTAATTCTTTTCTCTTTTCCTTATGCTGTCAATGCAAATTCAAATGCTACCAGGTTTAAAGGTAAGCAGCATCCAGCTATAACAACAACAGTAACAATAACAACATGAAGAAGAACAACAAGGGCAACACAGGCATACACAATAACAATGCTGCCCAAGGAGCAGCCAACCAGCCATCCAAAAGGTAACAATAAAGGCGCAAACAGAAATTGATATAATATGTAAGTAGCACAAATAACATAACAACAACAATAAAAACAACAACAACAACAACAATGAGCAAGCAGAACGAATTCAGCTCATACGAATATGCTAATAAATAATAAATCGTCTGCTGTCATTTCAATAAATGTGAATCAGGTGAACAAAGTTGAGCCACAGTTCCAAATTCCCTGCCAGGCAACGCTTCATCAAGGGAGTCGACCATGCACTTAGGATACTACAATTTATAACTCATACGCCCCATGCTATTTAGCTAACAATTTCATCTTTCGTACAATCACATTTTATTCCTCCATTAACAAATGCAATGCAATGATAAAAATTCAACAGAAACATGATTTATAGTGAATGCTGATGACAAAAGTATGAATGATATTGCTACTAAAAATCAGTTTGGACACAGCAACTTAACAAAATTAACTCAAGATAATGATTTAAGTTATTTAAGTATCGATTTGCACATTAAGTAACATTGACAATACATATTGTTAACAATAAACAAATTTAGACCAGTTGTTATTAGTGTCGGGTTAAGATATTTAAATATTAACTGTATACAAATTAATGTCAAATTCAAAAAATATATCTCTCAGCGAACTTAATTGAACTCTGAAAAAGAATCGCATCGTTAACATCGATAACAGTTGTCAAATTCAAACAGAATCGAAATAAAGAACATTTTATAAGCTTTTTTTTTTTGGTATCAATTGAGAACTTTTCTCAGAAGTAATTAATGAATAATTGATAGAATTCATTTTCTTTCTTTAGATGAATAAATTTTGTTTATCGCATTTTAGGTCTGAGATCTGTAGATGAGACAATAACGTACACATAAAAAGGCAGACAGGCGGCAAATGATGGGCATCCGCAGGGGGAAACGAGTTTTATGTGATGCGAATGCGAATTTTTTTGTGGATGGAGTGTTACGATGTACTTTAGGTCATAAGTTTGTGATATGTGGAAAATGTTTGCGCATATGAATTGAATGGATAAATTTTATAAGATGTGAACACGAGCAAGCACAGATACAAATATGCATATACGAGTATAGATACAAATACAAATAAACACGCCAGACGTTAGAGAAGTTATTTAAGAGAACGAGCAACAAAAGTGTATAAGAAAAATATTAATAAAAAAAAAAATGAGTGAAGGATTTTGAGTACTGTGTGGGATTTTTGGTGTTTTTCGGATACGCAACAGTCAATTGCGCTGATGTGGCATATGTATGTATGCATGTTAAGAATAACACAGTAAAATCAATAGGACATACACACGTTTAGAGACGACGTTAAACAAAGGTAAGGTAAGGACACACAGACACGTACATGAAAAGTTGGACAAAGACGTGCGTTCAGTTACATACCTGCTGCTGTTGCTGCTGTTGTTGCTGTTGTTGTGTCTGAGTCTGAGCAACGGTCGCTGACTCTGGTGGCAGCAATGGCGACGCACCGATTGGCAGAGCTGCTGGCGTTGTGGGGGTGGTAGGATTTGTATCGAGCGTGTGCTTCGATATAACAACCGTCGTTGTCTTTTGTATCTTGTCCTGTTCATGATGCTCTGATGGTGATTTCGGTGGCACGGTGGTGAAAGCATCCGCAGCGCGTACAATTTCCAGCACCTAAAGTTTGGATTTTGCACAAAAGGGAGAACGACATTGAAATACACTGTCCAGCAGCTAAGGGCCAAGGTCATTGACTAACCTTCTCCTGCGTGCTTTTCTCCTGACCAATTGTTGCCAGTTGCGTTTGCTGCTGCTGTTGTTGTTGATGTTGAGGCGTTTGCTCGGCGTGAATGAGCGCCACGGTCTGTTCGGCAACTGTGTCTGGCTGTGCTAAATTAGCGGACACAGCGGGCGGCGTCGGTGTGGTGGGTATGGGGGAAGGTGAAGGTGCGCCGTGCACCAATGCTGCTGCTGCTGCTAAGCCTGTTTGGCTGGTGGGCTCCGGAGTTCCAGCTGTATCCGGCTGTTGTGCCGCAAATACATCAAAGTCCTGCAGTTGAAAGGCGTGAGTTTTGTCGTTGGCTGTTGGCTGAACAAATTTTCACTTACCTGTCTTAGGCGTTCATCTTCTTCGTGATCCAAGCTCGATATGCTTTGGCTGTGACTCAATTCCGAACCCGTTTCTGAGGCACGAGAGCCTGTAAAATTTGAGCTCAAGTTAGTTTTCGATTTTATGGGTATGTTCAGTTTGGATTTGACTCACCTTGACGACTACCACCGCTGCAGGACGCAGACGAATTGAAGCCGGTGCTCATGCCACCTGCTTGGCCAATGGAATGCATTAAACTGGATTTGTCGTAACCCTTGCATACGACCAATTGAATCTCATTGCCGGCAGTACGGAGTACATTGACAGCATCTTGATGTGAAGCACCCAGCAGCGAATGGCCGTTGACCTCCAACAGACGCATGCCCACCTGTGGTCACAGACAAGTTCAACTTAGTTCGGCTCAAACTTAATTTACCCGCCATTCTTATTCCAAGAAATTTACCTTAAGCCTTCCATCGCGTCGAGCCGCTCCAACCGAGTTAATTTTGGACACGAAAACACCCTCATCAGATGGATCCACCGGATTACCACGTTGTCCATTTAGGCCGCCCTTGATGTGCATGCCCAAGCGCTCACCCTCCGCCTTGGCCAGCAGAATTTCCTGTGATTTGCCATAACAGCAACAATAGCAACAACGATAGCGATAACAAAACATAGCAAAGAAATTAGCAATGGCTTCGTTTAAGTGCTCAACAATTAAATAAATTAAAGTAAAGTCGAAAACAAAACAATTCATATTATAATGACACTATGCAAAGCAGTGTAAGGACTAGAGCTTGAAAATCTCTTGAACAATAAAGAGGACCATAAGCTAAATTAAATACATTTTTTTCAACTATTATACAAAGTGTATTTATATTATATACAAATTGCACGTTTGTTTATGATTTTCAATTATTACTATGTATTATTCAGAAATGCCATAACCAAAATTATATACCTTTTTTTTTAACTATTATACAAAGTGCTTGTATTACTACATATTATTCAGAAATGGTATTTAATCATATCTCTTTCATGTTTAAATTATAGAATCACTTTGACTGCATTATTAAGATAAGAGCGTTCTAAATAATATGAGTAATATGTCAAAGCTTTATTATTATGTATAACAAAACATAGCAAAGAAATCAGCAATGGCTTCGTTCAAGTGCTCAACAATTAAATAAATTAAAGTAAAGTCAAAAACAAAACCATTCATATTATAATGACACTATGCAAAGCAGTGTAAGGACTAGAGCATGAAAATCTCTTGAACAATAAAGAGGGCCATAAGCTAAATTAAATTCCTTTTTTTTAACTATTATACAAAGTGTTTTTATTTTATATACAAATTGTACGTTTGTTTATGATTTTCATGTATTGCTATTTATTATTCAGAAATGGTATTTAATCTTATCTCTGTCATGTTTAAATTATAGAATCACTTCGACTGCAATATTAAGATAATGGCGTTCTGAATAATATGAGTAATATTTTAAAGCTTCATTATTATTTTTTTTCCTTTATTTATCTCTTAAAGTTATTTTCTACAAGCAGTTACTCAAATATCTAATAAAAGCAGTTACAACAGCAATTAAGTCGAGCATCCGACTAAGAGATACTCAAGTCCGATAGCTATTGCATAGTTCCAGATATACATTTTTTTAAATTGAATATTTGACAGGTGTTTTACGATTTTATTGACTTTTATTTAAGAAATCTGGTATACAGTTATTTAAGATCTGATCACTGGGTCTTATATATGATTCATCGTATATATGATTCAATTGTTGCTAAAATGAATATCTAGAATAAGCTGCAAGTTCGTTTTACACATTCATCAACTCAAAATTTCAAGTTTGTATGCAAATATTTGTGATATTGGATAAGGTTTTGATATATTGTTTAGCGGAACCAATTGATAGCTGGGTGTAAAATATATATAGAATCTTACCTCGGTTACTACATAAACTACTTCTATGTGCTTTGCATCGTAAATGTTTTTTAAGCATTCATAGAGCATAGAGAAAAAAGAAGTATAAAGAGGTTTTTGGTATTGACTTAAAGCATTAAGTATTCAATATTTACAAAATAAGACGTAAAGTTAAGTATACGAGTATATGTAGCTAAACTAGTAAGTGGCACAAAAGCAAACTAAAGGGTAAGTAAAATGCTAAATTTGTTGGAAATTGATTTGTTTGGCTTACCTGAAAACCAGGGGGCAGAGGATCGTGCTGTATGGTGAGCTTGATCTCATCGCCAGGCTTCAGCAGTTCGAGGACAGCATCCTGATGTGTGGCCTTTGAGACATCTGCCTCGTTCACCTTCAGTATCCGATCGCCCATGCGCAGCTTGCCGCATTTTGAGGCAATGCCACCCGGCACAATCTGTGTAAGTCATTCAAATGTGTGTAATAAGTATGTGTTATAGACAGATGTCAAAAGTTCAACCGTGGCTAATTTAATTGCCTGTAATTAAGCTGACTGCATTACGAGTTAATTATGCAGCTCATTTGCATGCACAAGCTGTGACACCTCAATTGCTTTAATTTGAAAAGTTTATACATTCCTTATAACTATTACCCTCCCCTTCGCGGTGCGTGGTAGTTTCAATTGGTCGTTTAACTTACGTGGGAAATGAAAATGCCCGGTTCTCGTGTACCGAATGGGACACAGGAATGATCCGTGCCGCCGATGATGCTGAAGCCGAGAGAGCCTTGATTCTTGGGCAGGACCACTTCCTATAGAGACAATAAAATATAAGATTATTAGTTAGTGTACAAAGTAAGTGATCATAGCTAACTAAAAATAGTACTAATTATTGCTGTGTTCATTTGAAAAGCACTGAATGATGGGTGCTTATGAAATGAGTGCCCTGATAAAAAATATGAGTGAGTGTGTGCAAAATTGTTGGTGATATTTACATGAACAAATTTCGAATATATTGTTGAAATAAAAACGAAGAGATAGAAAGACACAGAGACAAGGACAAACAAACAGAAAAAGTCAAAGATAAGTTAATAACAAAACATAAGCCATGCAATTAATGTCAAGTTTTCTTAATGGAGACCACAAACACCAGAGTAAGTACTTATAGCACATAAATAATATTGTAAATATTATTATACTTTGAATAACTTAAAATATTTATAAAACGAGAATATTAAATAACATGAGAAAAGATATATTAATTAAAATCTGCCATCTTGACGGAGCTCAACAGTTTACGACAACCATTCTAACCAAAAGAATAAACAGGTGTGAGTTGTGTGTGTTTTCTCAGAATTGCACCACACAACAGACGCCTTGAGCTGCCTGCGGTTTAATACACATCTTAAACACACACACACATACACACACCCGAAATTACATACACAGATTGCATGTGTTAGTCTTATATTAAAATGTCAAAATATAATTCAAGTTTTATATTCATTAGCAGACCTGACAACAAAGATACAAATGCATCTTTGGCTGTGTGAAAAACTTTTCATTAAAATAAATTGAATACTTATGCGAAAATGACGCTGCAATCGATGCCGTTAGTCAAAAAAACTGCCAGACTTTAAAACTGTAAGCCAAATGCCAACAAGTGAAATTAAAAACAACTCAATATTTTATTTACAACTCATATTCAACTTTGTCTTGCCACAGCCACAATTAACATTCAGACAGACAGTCAGAGATAAACTTCATAAGTTAGTTTTCGGGTCTGTCGTTGACACACTGCACATGATTGTGTGGGCGTGGCACATAAATGTACAAAAACTCTGAATTTTCATTATGCATTATTTAAAAGTCCCATAGTAAGCAGGCGACACATCTGTGTGAGAATATTAAATCAGTCTGTTAATTTACTAATTCATGTGTCAACTGGACAGAGTTTCAGAGGGCATTCAGGATTTCGGTTGGATTTAGTTGTAACTCGAAAAGAGTTAATCCACAGTTAAGTCTTCCCTCGGGTAAATAACAAAACAAAACAAACTGAGGTTACAACTCAAAGCAACTTAAAACTCTGCAAACTATAATAAATAAAATTAAAATGTAAATAGCTTCAATTCACTACATTTTATTACTTAATAGCTTTTAAAAATAGTTTAATAGTTTGTTAGTAAATCAATTGATTTTTAATATAAAATTAAATTTAATCCGGGATTGATATAAATTCATGTTGATGCATGCACCTTTTACCGTCTTGTAATCTTATCGTTAACAAAATTAATAGATTATTATGTTCGGATGTTCATCCGAGTCCATAAACCATATATAATAACTATGTCTAACT
This sequence comes from Drosophila innubila, assembly GCF_004354385.1. Lineage (NCBI taxonomy): Eukaryota > Metazoa > Arthropoda > Insecta > Diptera > Drosophilidae > Drosophila > Drosophila innubila. The sequence goes on from NW_022995380.1 coordinate 5,863,088, forward strand.
ACAATTCAATTAGTTCAATGTCGATGTGCGTGTTTTGCATAATGCTTAACAATTCAATTCATATATTTTATTAATTAAACAATGTGCAACGCATACTAGAACGCTTCATCGATCGATCAATTGTGGCGTTGGGCGTGCAGAAAGCAAGTCAAAAGGAGTTCAAATAGAGTCGCACAATCATTTTATTTACAATAAATCAAAATATATGCATGTGTATGTAGGTGCTTAAGGGCTAACAAGAACAAATAAGATGAGGGCCAACAATAGAAATAGCCAATTACAATTGTATATCAATTTAAAAAAGTGTATGTGGTGTGTGTGAGTGGGGTGTCGTGTGAGTGTGTATGGTGTGGCTGTGCATAAGTATGTGAAAAGAAATGCTCTCGTCCTTGTTGGGAACAGCCACTGGCACACCAGACAGAAGAAAACCAGGCGGAGATCAGAGAGCCACTTTACACACACACACACAGCATTTGGTTTATATTTTTTTGGCATACATATTGATTTTTTTTTGTAGTTTTTTTTTGTTTAGTGTATGCGTGATGTTGTGATAGTCACCTCACTGATCAATGGCTCCGCCAGCTGATTGTCGGTGATGCGGGTCATTACGGTTTCCGTGAACGTTGACTTCGTGATGGTCTCGGTGACGCGGCCCATTTCGGTGGGCGCGGCTGGGAACATGGGCAAGTCGGGTTGCGGCTTATTCACATTAACAGTTACTGCGCTGACCCCCACCTCATTGGGCCGTGCCACATGCACCTGATGTTGACTGCCGCCGCTGAGAAAATGAGCCGGAATCATCGCTTGAAAATCATCGCTGGTCAATGGCCGCAATGATGAGGGCTGCTTGCCGTTGTTGGTTGTTGTCGGTTGTTGGGTTGATTGGCATTTTTTATTGGATTTCGACAAGTTTTTTCAATTGTTTGGTTTGATTTTGGGTTTTTTTTTTTTGGTTTTTGGCAGAAAGATCAGTTTTAAAGCAACATTTGGTTTTAAAGAAAAAGAAACAAAAATATGTTTGGTTTTTTGTAAATTTCGTTACACATTTTGGTTTTGGGTTTTTGAAATTGCAACTAAATGCTAAGCTAAACTGCCTAACTAAATATTGATGGTACGAGTATGCTTGTATTAACGAGTATGTTTATTTAATTAGCTTTTATTATATACAGCAGCAGATCTAGCCCTGCGCCCCCAACTGGGCCCTCTTCTTATTCAATGTGCATAGACGAGTATGTAAGCCAAGGACAGAAAACGAACACAAATTGCTTGTGCATATTTATCAATGTTGGGGAATATAATATGGGGAGTATAACATATGTATATGTATGTGATACCAAAAGAAAGTAACAGGATAAACGCGCACAGGGCACATGCAAAACAAACACAAACAAATTTGATATGTATTGTATAATATGTAATAGATATATGTTTATGTGTGTAGTCTAATAGCTAGGGTTATAGATTGATAATCTGGCAGATACAGTTTGTATTAGCACAATTAGATATATTTATATATGTATTTGTTGGTATTTGAATAGGAAGAGTGTTTATGTGTGTATCAACAACAATTTGCGTTAATCTCTTAACCAACTTGCGCGTCGCTCTCAACAATTTCCCATCTTAACTTACCTTAGGGAATATGTCGTCCCATCTTTATCTTTTTGGGCAACTGTCGCGCAAGCTGTTGGCTTGATTTTAGTTTGTGGCCTAAAGGTTACTTAAGACTAGCCTGAGCATGATTAACAAACGAACGAACGAGCTTATGAGCAACATTAAAATGACGTGCAGACAAACTAAACAGGTAGCTAATACTAAGGGACTAACACAACAACTACAAAGTATATGGCATTTTATATCTTACCTGAGCTTCGCCCGAATCGCCACTACTGGTGGATGCGGCACCATTCAGTGGCCCATCGCCATCGCCCAGAGGCACCGAGTTGGTGCGACGTGGTGCTGGCACTGGTTGACCTGTGGATTTGTCAATATGTGATGTAACTGCAGAAGCAGGAGCAGGAGCTGCCCCTGCAACTGGAGCTGTGACAAATCCGTTTGTCTTGTTGTTCGGCAGCGTATTATTATTATTATTGTTGTTGTTGCTGTTTGTGTAGGCAACACCAGTTGCTGTCGCCGTGGGCGTGTTGGCCAATGTGTTGTACTTGTAAGGCTGCTCCGCAACGTTGACATCGCCCACAGAGCGCTTAAAGTTGGCTACGATAGAAAAGAGAAAGAAAGAGAAAGAACAAAGTTAAGAACACAACGTATTAAGGCATGACTGGTTGATTCGATGACTAACCTGGTCGATTGGCCAGATATCCGGAGGGACTCAACGAGTTGAGCACGGCGGGACTGCGGGGACTCGTTGGCGGCTCTAGGGGTCCACGATACTCGCGCTGCAGGACGAGACGCACAAATCGCTGGGGCTCTGTGAGGCAGGCAACAGCCGCGTCGTGATGCGCCTCAGTCATGTCATTGCCGTTAATCTGCAAACAAGAGATGATGGTTGGGTGGTACAATGAAATGCTATTAGCGCTTGCCACTTATCATGCCGCATTGCCCCAGCTCACTTACCGCCATGACACGGTCGCCAACCATGATTTTGCCATCACGATGAGCGAGTCCGCCCTCGGTAATGCGCGATATGAAAATGCCATCGCAGTCATCCTTAAACGGCGGCGAGCCCTTGCCACCCGCAATGCTGAAGCCTAATCCCTGGCCAATTTGATCCCGTATGAGCGTCGTGTGCAATTGAATGAAACTCAGCGGCGCCGTATCCTGTCGCCAATGCCACAAACAAACACAAAAAAAAAAACACAAATCAATCAACACCAAACGGCGCGCCGTGACACAATCACGAGCTCGAAGCTCACTCACCTTGCCATTCTCCAGCAGCATTCCATTCGATACCGGCGTGGGCGTGGCAAACACATTGCCCGAGTAGCTATGTGCAGGAGCCATCTGCTGGATCGGCTGGATCGGCTGGGTCAGCTGTACAGGCAGCTGCTGTTCCGGAATTATTTGAATGGGCGGCGGAATGTGACGTTCCTGTTGGACAGCTGGCGGCAACTCGGCGACGAGTGGACGCGTCTCAACAGAGATCTGCGAGATGCTGCCATCCTCGCTGAACACGGGATGACCAATAAGCCGTGTAACCTCCCGTTGCACCACCAGCACCAAAACTGCACCGCATGCCTTGAGCACTTGCACGGCCTGGTAATGATCCGCATCCACCACGACAATGCCGTTCACTTTGATCACCTTGTCGCCTACTTTGAGGCCAGCCAGATCGGCGGGGCCTGCTTCGGTGACGCGTGATATGAAAATGCCATCGTCATCGCCCTTAAACGGCGTCGAGCCCTTGCCTCCGGCTATGCTCAGTCCCAGACCCGCCGAGGTGCGTTCAATGTGTATCTCATACTGCTCCAGTCGCAGCTCCGTCACCCCATCAATGTTATCTGTTGGAGAAGGAGAAACATGCAGAGATTAACAACTGTTGAACAGTTTAAAGTGTCCTCACAATGCACTAGGCTTTACCAAACTGTTGTTGTCTGTGACGATCATAGTCGCGATCCACGGGATCGTAGCTGGTCACAATGCGTACACGCTTATCCTTGCGGCGCAACGAGCCACCATTTGAGGAAGCCAACGAGCTGCGCAGGCTGCCAGTGGCGGGACTGTTTCGTCCACTGCCCCCGAGGGAGGTGCCATTGCTACGTTGGCCACTTCGGGGCAGCGTGTTGTTGCCCTCCTTCACTTTGATTTTAACATTGAACATGATGCGATGATGTTCTCAAACGCAATCGCAATGAATTTCGACTTGAATGCACTTTTCAATATGCGCTCCTCGGCATATTTTCTATTGAAGCACCCTGTATGCAGTACATAAATCTTTATATTTGACTGCACTTTCGCAATATGCCAACCCATGCAGTTCAATGCAAAATCATATATCAAAATCACAATAATAATATCCAAATTCAGCGGAATGTGTTGAATAAAAAAATGTAAATTTTGATTGAACTGATTTGAGGCAATTCATTTAAATCGATTGCCTTAAGGAATAAATTTATGCACTGCATAAATAACATATTAATGACATGATAATTTGTGTGCAAATTTAATGGCCGCCCCCAAAAATGCTGGCCAAAAGACGCAGCTGCTTTTAGCCAGCACCCCATAAACGTGGAGGAAGGGAGGGAGGGTAGACAAAGCCATTTTTGGCCATAAAGCCAACAACCTTTGGCCATAACCACAATAGACCTGCCTTCATCCTCATCGTCAGCTACGCTCAGCGAAATGGCCTTAAGCTACTTTTGAATAATAATTAAATAAATAAAGAGCTTGGCATAGTCAACGGCAACAGAAAGGCCAAACTCCTCGTGCCACATAGGTACATGACCAGGTGTACCAGTAAGGTTGTCCTTTTTTCAACCCCTCCATGCCCTGCTGTACGGTGTACACTTTTAATTCGCTCTCACTGTTGTTTCGCTAATTTACACTCAATAAATCCGTAGGCACTCTAACAAAGTTATTTCGGTTTTAATGACTGTCAATGGAACGAGAATTCCGACGAGAATTCCAACCCCAAAATTGTGTTGAGTCGCATTTATAATTGTTCCTCTCGACTCTCATATTAATTGAAGCCCCAATTCGCAGTTAAACTGCTCACTTAAGTATGCAACATGCCACATTGACTGCCATTCTCGACGATAATATAATAAATTATTAACTGACATTTTCATTTTCATTCTGCTGTAATCATTCCCTTGCAATTTTTTCTCTTCATTATTTTACTGTATACAATTTGCAGTTTGCAGTTCGTTGCTTATTATTATTATTATCATCATCAAACGTCAATTATTTATAGGAACAAAACTTTTCATTTAAATCGTAAAACAGTTTCAGATAAATAATTAGGTAATAAAAAAAGGCAATGGAATTGCTTTGTTTGGGGTCGGGTCGAACAAATGTGTAAAATGCCCAACATTTTCGCAATATGAAAACATTTTAAAAGCGCCCATAAAATGTTCGACACACACGTGCTGACACTCACACACCCACACACATGCTCAGAGGTAAGATTGGATTGGGACAAAGCCAGCGAAAATCTTTTGCCATTTTTCTGCCGGAGCTTTAACAAAAGCAACAACACAATACGACAAACAAAAAGACATAAAACAAAATAAGATTTTCTTTTTTGCACAAAGAAGTGCCAAGACACGTGTTGAATGTGTATGTGTGTGTGTGCAACAAGCGCCTGAAAGTATGCAACAAATGCAAAATTCATGCATTTGTTTGGCCAAGAAAAGATTATGGGGAACTAAAGAATGAATGAATATATTGGATATTTTAAATATATAGATCCAATTTAAGAGCCAGTTCAACTGTAATTATAGCTCGATCAAAAGAACTTTCCCCAATAAGATTTCTTTAAAGATCAACGTTAAGTTCTCAAATCGTCAGGCAGCCTGACACATACGCACTTAAATTACCATTTCAAATTTAACGATTGTATTTAAGTATAAGTATTTTAAGGGGTTTTTCACCACTCGATGATATGCGTAAAAGTTATGTGCAGCAAATAAATGGCATAAATATGAATATATTAAAATTTAAATGCTCCAAAAATGAGGCACAACTCATAAAATGTGCGGGGAAACTCATTAAAAAGCACTGAGTGGAAAATTCGAGTACACAACAAATAACATTTTGATGCTCAAGACAACGATGTTTTCCCGAAGGCATTCACAAATATTGTTGGAATATTTGTGGTATCTGTCTAGCTGAAATGAAGCAACTGACTGGCAAATGCTAAATCAATGCATTGGTTTCTACTTTAGCTCGGGTTTTCGGTTATTTATATGTAAATGACTTGGTCGGAGAGGAGACGAGGCTAAGCCAAGGGTCTGGTCGAATGTGGGAGATATGTAGATAACATGACAGAGGCCAGCGACAGAAGTTGAACTCATATTTCACATAGCACACAGAGCTTTGTGTCCAACCTTGTCAAGCATGTCCTGTGGCCAGCCATTGACAGGCTGACAAGCGTCTCTGGCTTTGCCTTGCACTTGGACTTGCTGCTGCTCAAAGACAGAGACAGAGTAAGAAAGAGAGAGAGTATGAGTCAAAGTCTAGTGACACGCCCGTGTTAGAGTTCTCTTGTTGCCTTGTGGCGGTCTGGCCACTAACATATTCTCTTTATGACAAGTCGAACTTGAGGAAAACTTGAGAAAACATTTTTTTATGCATATCTAATGGACGCATGTCACAAACTTTATGCCAACTTTATGTCACTCACTCCTCCGACATTATATTGTATTTATTTCTCTCTCGAATGCCAATGACCGCAAGAGTAAACGCTTTTAATTACATTCACATCTCATTCAATAGCTAAAGATCAAGTGCCCTAATTGCACTTAAAGAGCTCTCGATGAGATCGATGAACACGTGAGTTGCATTGCTTCTGTTCGCTTCCCATAAATTATGAATGTGTGGCACGTTGAAAGAGGCTCAGCGGTTAATAAATTGCCGGTCATGCTGAAAGTATTGCAACCGCAACTGCTTGACAAATTGCAAATGTAAAGCTATCAAAATCCGCAATAACCAGACAAGCGTCATTTTTAAATGTGGAACAACAAATCATCAAATGAATCACATTATTTATGCCAGCATAAAAACATTGAATTCCGACAAGCAGAATCAACAACTCGTAGATACAGAGACCTGTTACAAATCTCTACTCGTTTTGCAAGAGCCCCTGAAAGGGGTGCACGCTCATATCTTATCAGATGTCGTACAGGTACCAACGACTACAACGGCACAAAGTTTGGAATGCCTACAGCTAAAGTTGATAAGGCGAATAAGGAACAAAAACAGAAACCGAAACAGAAACAGGGACTGAAACAAACCCAACTGACTCGTTGTAAAACAAATTGAGAGTCATGCGATAAGCGAGCAAGATTGGAAAACTGAATCATTGCGACATATTTTGGGCAACATACGGCATACACATTACAGCGCAGAGCCAAAGTCAAGCGTTAGTTAATGACCTTGGTCCACCTGTCGTATGCGTAATATCGCATGGTGGCCCATACGCCATTGGCTTATCAATTATATCGAGATAACGGACAACAAAAATTAATACTCAAATGTGAAGCAATGACATGCAGTCGACTATGTGTGTGTGTGCGAGTGTGAACGAGTGTGTGTAGCGCTGATAAGAAAAAAGATGACATCATAGTCTCATTTGGCTTCAATATTGCGCTTAATTTGATAGACTCACAACTGTTTGTGAATGAAACAAGTTTACTCTACTCAAAAGTATTTAAAACAACAATTATATGATTCATAAAAAAAAGAGTAACACTTCATTCTGAATTCAAGTTGGTTTATTAGGCTAAAAAGCGAATAGATTGGGCTTTTAAGCAATGACGTTCTAAGTTCAACTATAATCCTATTAAAACCACACACACACACAAAACCAACACTTGTTGACAGACTTGTTTCCCCTCTATCACTTTATGCCACCCTGCCACTTGCCACACCATCGACGAGTTGCGAGTATTTCGCGCGTTTGCAACATTTGCTCGATGTGAAATGTAATGCAAAATCGTTTGACATAACCATCTAGCAGTTCCATTTCAATGCCTTTTGCCACTTTTCAGCTTTTCTCGCTTAACTCTGGCATTTATTGCATTTCTTTTGTTTCCATTTTGCGCGAAAAATGTCAAATAAGTGCTAAGAGTGCGGGGGGTGGGATGTTGGAGGAGAATAGCTGAGGCTGACAAACTTTACATGCAACTGTGAAAAGGCGAAGAGTTTGCCAATGACGAAACTGATTGTTGATTGTAAAAAAATTGAAAATATATATTTGTTTGCTTAACGACAAAATGAAAAATGAATTGAAAATTCAAATGGTTCAAATTGTTATTTGAGCATAAGAGAAATGCAGCAAAACGCCTAAAGCGTAGCAACAACAAGTAATAATCCAGCAAATGGCAAAGGGCAAACAAAGCAACAAACAAACAAACAAACAAACTAACAAACATAAGCAAACGAACACGCACAGATGAAATTCAATAAGGGCACAGTGTGCAATCAGAAATACAATACATAAAATCAATTGCATGGCTTCGGGCTTATCAACGGCTTATTTATTGACCATCATTGCTTGCCGGGCCTCCAGTTTGGACTGGGTTCGCTTTAAGATATTACAATGCTCGCTGATGGTAAAATGTGCAGCAAATGCAGCATATTGTTTGCCAAATGCATGCAAAAAGGTACTAAGCAAATGTTGATTGTGCTCGACTCTAGTGAAAGTGTTGTAACAAGAAAAAAAAAAAAAATAATAAAATAAAATCTACCAGTGCCAGGAAAACGGATATGCGCACACACACACACACACACTGCGAGAAGGAGATAAACTTTACGTGTTTGTCAAGTGTAAATATATATGCATCATATATAAAGAAGCGTCTTGCTATATAAATAACATACGAAAATGTACTCTCAAGCAGCTCATTTTGCGTATGCATTGCAACCAAAATGCAAATAGCGGAAGCTCCAAACGCCACAAGGCAACTGCAACAACTGCAACAACGACAACATTGAGGCTGCTGATGTGCCGCAGTTTAACCTTGAACAGTTGTTGCCTTTGTAGGTACACATATACTGTGTTGACCTTGCAAGAGAGCTGCAAGAACTAGCTTATTTGCACTTGAAATTCAATTTGGCTCAGCGGCATACGCTGCGTATGCGCAATATGAGACTCTGTAGACACTTGGCTGTCTCTAATCAGGCAGACAGACAACCGAAAGCAAAATCAATATAAAAAAATTCAGAACAACAACACGCAAGCAATACAAATTTGCACATTCTTCTAAATAAGAAAAAACAATAATTTAACAATCAACTGCGAATGTTTTATTTTCTGTCTTTCCATTTCCATTTGCATTTCGATTTTATTGTTGTTTTTTTTTTTTTTTGGGTTTATGACTAAGTCAAGGTATGTGAAATTTTTTGGCTTGTTTGCTATTGTTTTGACTCTGTCTGCCTGTCTGTCTGTCTGTCCGTCTGTCTGGCTGGCAGTGTGTGTGTGTGTGTAGTCAGCAGGCGTTAATAGCAATAAGTAAATAATAGTTAAAAGTCAACCAGAAGACAAACGCGAATAGTACGAGTAGTGCGCGCTCTCGCGATGTTGACAAAACGCAAGCGTAACTAAAAAATGACTAAACTCAGCGGCAAATGGGCAATACGGCGAGACCGATAGCGAGACACAGACCAGACCCCAACCCAGAGACAGACCGTCAATTGCACTCTCTCACTCTCTCTACATACAGTACAAGCACTCACGAATACACTCACTCACTCACACACTCACATACTCACATTCACACTTTACTCAGGTAGCCCCTCAACATTTGCCATAATGAGGCATACTCATTTCTGTTTCTGTTTTCAATATTATTTCATTTTTTTCACACTTTCTCAACTTGTTGCGCTCTTCATTGCCGTCGCTCTTTCAGCTTGACTCTTTTTACCTCTTTTTCTTTTGCTGTACTTATTATTTTTATAGTCGATGGTTTGCACCTTATCTTCCCCACTCTGTTTCAGAGACTTCGCCTATATGTTTGCTTTATCAGCTTTTGCAAGCCAGCAAATAGATAGCGATAACTGATAGGCACCACTGTTGGTAAATTACTCTTGGCACAGACTGTAATTGCTCGAGTTGCGTATGTGTACGTTTTAGTATTTTTAGGCCAATTTTCTACTCATAGTTTACCTGTTGCGCACTCTCATAACGCGCTTTTAATTGGCCCTTCGGATTAACCTTTAATGTTCCCTGTTGTTATTTAATCGATGTAATACAACTCTTTGAGCTGATGATATCAGCATAATCAGCTGAGGTGCCACATTACATAATTGACCAGATTCCGTGTACTTGCTAAGTTTATTTCTTTGTATCATAATCGTCCTATGAAGCTACAGAAATCTTCATTTGATATATCCTTAATTTATAAAAATTTGGCGAAATTTTTAATAAATACGTTAACAATTAAGTGAACTTGCTACTTTAATTTTTATGCATTATCACCAATTACTAGGTTCAGTTATAATGCAAAGTATTTACTAACAATTCTACAATATAACGAAATTTGTTCCATTAAATAATGGTGATTTTTTCATTGGCTTAGCGACCTTTCCATTTTGTTTAATTTGAATAGGTTAGCTGACTTTAGGTCTGGATTTATAGTCAAACATTGACATTAAACAACAAGACACCAAAAACTTGGATATAAATTCAAGGAGCAATGTTCGATACACAACTGTTTTAAAAGAAGCCAAATTCTATCATCACCGTTTGGAAATAAGGCGAAATTGCAATACGAATGTCTTTTAAATCGAATAACCTAAGAAACCGGTGTTGGATTGGGAACCCTGTTATTTTTCATAACTGCAGTAATGAAATATTATAAAGATAATGCTCTTAAGCAACCTATCGATCCATAACTGTCTAGAAATGCATATGCAAAATTCACCTAGTCGAAAAGGGCTGAGAAAAACTTATAGAGGGTGGAATATAAAATATTGCCAAGGCCCACTCCCAAGTCACCCACATACGTGCTCGTATCGATTGCTTATTGATTACTTCGAGTTTAGCCTAGACTTGCATTGTGAGCAGTTATGAGAAGCTCTTCATGAGTTGAAAATGCTCTAAAAGAGTTGTTCAGGAACTTACCTGAGACTACTTCGACTGGGGCTGGTATCGGGGAGAGAGAGGTATCGAATGGATGTTGCTGTTCCTGTTCTTGTTCCAGCTCAGCATCAGCGTTCTCCTCAATTGGCGACTGCACTTTGGTCGGCGTTGGCTCATTGCGCTCCTGTGAGGCCAAAGCATTGGCCAATATCTCATTGGCCTGTTTATCGGTCAACGGCTGCACACGTTTATTCTTCAGATGATGCGGAGTATCGCTAAGTAAGATGCAATGAGAGCAAACAGTTAGTGCTATAATTTTTATAACACTACTATAATCAATTTACCGTCTGTGCAGCTTTGGTGGTCGTTTGTAGAAGTCGTCATCTTCTCCCTCCACCTGAAAGCCTACTCGACGATCGGGTTCCTGCAATTGAAGAGAATTTTATTATTTGAAAATAATTTGTATTATTTACCTTTACTTACATATTCATCTTCCTGTTCGTCAGCGACATCGTCAGCTACAGCAGCAACTGTTGCTGTTGTGTTCTCGATAACAGCAGCTGTTGTTGTCGACTCACCCTGTGTGGTTTGTGGCTGTGCTATTGCCGTTGCCGTTGGTGTAGGTGTTGGTGAAACGATTCCGACGGCAACAGGTTTTGAATTCACCACAGTTGCTGGTTTCTGTACTGGCTGTGCAGCCGCCGAGTTATTGGTTGATGTCACGACTACCTGTTGGTGGTTATTTGCTATAGTGCGTGTCTCGGCAGCGGTTTCTGTCACAGCTGTCTTCATGCCGTTCTGTTGAAAATAAATGAAAATCATTTTAAAACAATTTGACCAAGAATTTAATAATAAATAACCAAATATACCAAATACAAAAATAATGACTTATAACATACATAATATCATAATATTAACTTTATAGTTTAAGTAATTATAGTGTTTTAATTGCTGAACTATATAGTAAGTTAACTTAGTATAATTAGAATCAGAATATAATGCATTTGAGGTGTACTTGGAATACTGTTAAAAATTACAGATAATATTGATAAATGAGATTCACTAACGATGAAGATTCTTTTAACTTTAATGAAATTTCATAATACAATAATTAAAATATTTATGTGGAATTTCATATATAAATAAAAATATAAACAACATTTAAACCAAATATAATTATTATACTATATACGATAAGATAGTGTAGGCTATATATTGACAAAAGTAAATAAACGATTTTATATACCTACTCATACATACAAATTATAAAACAATAATATAAATTTATTAATTTAAGCGACAATATAGAAATGGGTCAGTAAAATAAAAGCAAACAGAAAAAAATTAACTCTGCTGGAGCACGTTCGCGATCAGTACAAAAGCAATTAGGGGCATTTGAAGTAGACACATAAACTTGACCCTTGACCCTGCCCACTTGATCTTCTAGCATTATTTACCTCCTCTGGCAGTGACATCAAATTGGTGTTCTCCTCATGACGACTGCGCTCCACCTTCAATTTCTGCGCCTTAGCCTTCAGATCCTTGGGATGCGGTGTATTCTGACGCACAAATGGCGTATCCTTCTCCTGGGAAACCTCCTCGGAGAACTTGACAACGGTGCGTGAGGGCTCACGTTCCTCGTAGGGCTCTGAATCGGATTCCAAATCGCGTGCTGGGGCAACAAGAGTGAAGAATTTTTATGAACAATTTGTTTTAATTGTTGTTTAACTAATTAAAATATTAGCGAGAGGCATGCGCATGCATTTACAGTTAGTAGCTTTCCGTAATGCTTATAAATATTTACATTGAGATCGGTTAATGGCCCATGGTTTTCGGCTATGTAAAATCAATAAATACAGCTATTGAAAAACAACAAAAGCAGAAAAATCAACGAAAGCCACTAAAACAACAATTTGGGCAACTATTTCCGAACTCGTGGCGTGGCATAAACATTGCTTCAACGTAGCAGCCACAACAGGAGGCCCAGCAAGTGGCACATGCGAGTACACTCTCTAATCCATCAATCGCTTATGAGAGTGTGCGCCATAAATTTTCACACAACGTAAACAATATTAAAATTGCAACATGTGGGCAATTCAGTTGAACTCAACCCTCTCAGCTAATTTGAGGTATCCACTTGTTGGGTGGGCCAGACAGGGGCGGAACGGGACAAAAAGGGGCGGGAAAGGCCCAATAAACAAATGCAAATCGTTGTTTATGACAGAAGCTGTTGGTCTCGAAGGCCCTGGGCTTAAGTAGCTGCATCCAATGTCAGCTCATAACTTACAATTCTTACTCGTTCTACAGATATTTTAAATAACAAATACACCCAGCAGGGTGTCATCATCGTTATTGTTGTTGTCATTGATAACTTAAGTGAATTTGGCAGCTCTTTAGCAACGTTTATATGAAGATTTATGTAAATAATACAAACTACATGTCGTAATAATAATAATAATAGGGCCCAGGGGCGTCCACTGTCCACTGTCTATCGTCTGTGGTATCTGCGTGTCTTGACCGTCAGTCAGAGCTTTAATTGGATAATTTGAACAACATTAAAGTGACGCGGGCGCAACCACTTACATGAAACGGCAGACCGACAGACAGACTTTAAGACTAAGCCATATATGGCTGTTCTATTGATGAAACGCCTTGAGTATTTTTCACACAAGTGTGTAAATTGTATAAAATTGTTTGATGCACACTCAATAATGATCATCATTTTCACATTCATAACAGCACAGCAGAAAGACTGATGAGATTATAGTTGTATTTTTAGAAACTATTTGCGTTTGCTTAAAACTCGTTTGCGATTTGAAAACAGTTACATAATATTACTACAGATGAGCTTGAAAAACTACGCAACAAAACGTCAACCACAAAAAACAACAATTTGAACAATAAAAGTTAATAGTCAATAGTAAATAGTAAACAGTACAGTGAAGCCTGTGAAATGCTTAGCATTGATTTAATCGAGCTATCTACGGATAAAGCCCAACTGTGATGTTCTTAGAGTATATACTGTAACTATATCAAATGGTGGAATCTACAACCCTATTGCAAACAATTCATAATAAACAAGCTATAGATGGTATTTATAGTCACGGTTTGAACAGGTTCTAGCGATAAGTTATTTATCAATGATAGCAGAGCTTTATATAGATTGTTTTTGATATGTTATGTCAAAACTAATCGTAGCTGTAGAGAGTTAGAGGCTGATCAAGGCTGCAAATCGGTTCTAAACCGAATCGAACTCCTAATTATTTAACCATCTGCATAGCTACATTAAATAAATAATAAAAATTCAATTTCTTATGTTTGACTAAATTAAAGATAATTCGAAAAACAGTAAGAAAATATAAACATTCTTTTTTAAATGCTTGCAGCTTTGTTATCACCTAATTTATCTTAAAAAAAAAACTGACTATTTTTGTAGATTCGCTACTATTTCTCTCTGTCATTGCTGTGTCAGGCTTGACTGTACCATTGAGTATCTGACAGGCCATTAATCAACGCTCGTATTTTTATGGTGCTTGCCGTACACGACGTTAAAAGTCGCGCGCGCGCTCTGAGAAGACGATTAATATTATTAAGCATCGGCGTTATGCGATTATTCGTGAGTATAATTACGGCTGACATGTCGATCTTGTTCTACATTCGTATAGGTCTGACGCCATGACGTCATGAAGCGTTTACATCACGCAAAGAATCAACCAATTGGATGAGTCAAACAAAGAGAACGCCTGTGCGGAGGAAAAGATGCTTTTGATCTGGCATGCTGCCACTGACAGGCAACGGTTTTTTTTCAGACAGATAATCAGATCCCGAGTACCCAGAACTACTTAGATTCACCATCGTTCATGTCTTTCAAGTATGCACAATGGGATCTGTGATGGGAAACACACGCACTAGGCAAATATTTTCCGGTGCCTTGACTGTCAAATGAATGGAATATAAACATCAAATAATAACATTATCAAATCAAACACACGCACATTGTATGCCTATCTGAGGGAGTGTGAGTGTGCATGTGTTGGGTGTGTGTGCCACTGTTCCATAGTTTCCAATATTTCTCAGCAGTATGCGATGGCCAACGCCCGCAGACTCAAGCCCCTCCAACTTGTTGTTATGTGATTTATATGACGTCATTTTATGGCACGAAAACTGGTTTTCTTTGAGCTTATACAAAACACAGAAGAATAAAAAAAAAAACGAACAAACAAATAACCAAATAACCAAAACTAAACAACTAGCAGAAAAAACAATGACCAACAGGCTGGCTTAACTTGGCCAAGAAACCTTCTCAGTTACTTAATATATGTTGGGCATGCATGGGGTATTCGGCTGGGTAATGCGTACTAAAACGTACAGTTTGATTAATACATATTTATAATTCTATTATATAGATCAAGTTATATAGGATAGATATGATAGCGCATGTTAGGATAGAATTTACAGACAACGCAAACCTTTCTGTTGATAACTGAAGAAATCCATTGAATCGAACTTTTCGCTGGATCTATAAAGCGCCTGGGGTGGATAGTCTATTGTTTTTTTATTTTTTTTTTTGAGTGATTTTATAGATATGAAGGTGAAAGTGCATTACAGTAAAGAACGCATTGAAGTTGTGTAGTTGCGAAATAAAAAAAATATACATATTTAGAATAAAATAAATAATAAATACATATAGATTGTTGAAAAAGTCGCAGAAAGGTGTGTTAGGTGCCTGTCAAATTGCACTTTGAATTTTAAAAGCCAAAACAAAATCGAATTTAGGATACAAAATAACGAAATTTTATAAATTTGGAATTTAGAATTGCCTAAGAGTAAGATTTCTGAGTTGTTTATAAAGTTTGCTCATTGCTTTGTGGAAATTGAAACAAGTGCCGGGAACGCTTATCTTATCGCAAGCATAGATTTCAGATATTGCACTATGATATGGCCATAGAACGTGCCAACGGAATGTATGGCAGTTACGTTACGTTAGATAAGCGGCCCCATATTGGCCCATGACTAAAGTTGGGCTCTTGCCAAAGGCAATGAGCAAACGGCAAGCCAATTCATGAACTTAAGCACCAGTCACCAGTTAACCAGTCAACAGTTATCGGTTTATCGGTTGGCATTTAGCCTACAACTTACCCGGTGTAATGGGCTGATATTCCTGCTGGGGCAGCAGATAACAGGAAAGCACCTGTTCACCTGTTTCAGCATCCGTGTCGGGTTGGAAGGTTAGCAGCGGCTGTGATTGATTCTCTGACAGCCAAACGGCCTTCAGTTGTAAGTTGACCAATGAGTAGGGCAAATACAGCAACTGATTGCCACTCACATCGAGCACATGCAACACGGTGCAGTTGCCCAACTCGGGCGGCAGTTTCTTCAGCTTATTATCGCGCAGACTCAGCACACCCAGATTGCCGCACTCTCCAATCTCCAGTGGCAAGTACTCCAATGCATTGCGATCGACATTCAGGTTACTTAACTTGGTCATGCGTCCAATCGAGGCCGGCAGCTCGGACAGAAAGTTCTCTGTTAAGATGAGTTCCTGCATATTATCGCAGCTGCAAAAGGAGACACAATTTATAATTGAAGAATTTGATTAAGTTGTGATTTGATATTTCTACTTACTTGCCGAGCGTATCATTCAGACGCTGCAGGCGATTCTGGTCCAGCTTTAATATTGTCAGACGGCTCAGTTTGGCAATGCCATCGGGCAGTGTCTCCAGCAGGTTCTGTGCCAGATCCAAATCGGTGAGGCTAACCAGTCCGCCAATCTCGTTCGGCAGCTCCTCCAGCCGATTCTCAGAGACATCGAGATACGTTAGCTTGGTGAGGAGTCCCAGCTCGGGTGGCAGTCGCTGCAGTTGATTATGATCCAGCCAAAGCTCGTGAAGGCCTGGCAAGTAGCCCAAGTATGGTGGCAAGTCCTCAATTTCGTTGTCGCCCAAATCCAGGCGCTTCAGCTTAGTTAGCTGACTTATCGTTTCGGGCAAATGCTTAAGCAGATTCTCGCGCAGCTCCAGTGATTCGAGCTGCGTCAAACTGCCAAAATCGGCGGGCAATGTGGTAAGAGACATATCATTTAGGCCCAGTACGGTTAAATTTTTCAACTGCGAAAACCCAGATGGCAGTTTTGGTATCGGGTTCGAGCTGAAATCGGCCACCTGCAGACTCTGCAGATGTTTAATGTCATCGGGAATGTCGGGAATATCTGCAAAGAATAATAATAATTATATTAATAAAAATCCATTAGGCATGTTATCGTTGCGTTGTTTTTGTTATTGTTGCTGCTTAACAACTCATTTCAATGACCTGTTTCATCGATTATTGATCTGAAGCTTGTCCGCCCTCGCAATACTGCTTACGCATGAATTGCGCCAAAAGGATGTCCCCAATATCCACATCTAATTATTTATAAAGCGGCTATAAATATTTCATGAACGAGACGAAGAACTTTAAACTTATTAAATATTTTTCTATAACTTTTAAGCTCACTAGGTGATTAAATAGGTAAGAATGCTCGCAAAGCAATTCAATTCATTTTCAATCGGCTCATTCATCCGCCACACACGGAAGCAAACAACACACGGTTCCTTTGTTATTGTTGCCACACCAACAGTTTGATAGAGCGAGACGAAGCGTAAAATGACAAACGAAACTTGTTGATCGAATAAATTTTCAACTGCCAAAGCGGAAATGCGCAGGCAAAAGCCCAAGTTCCCATATTACATATACGTAAGTGTCAGTATCTATCCCTCTATCTGCCTGTGTGGCTGTGTGTGTGTCTGTGTGTGCTCTTGTGGTTGTTTGTTTATGCGAAACACACCCACAAAAGGCCACAAGTTCCTCGCACAAAAGGTCACCGCAGTGGAAACTGGCAGGTGGGCGTACAATCCTTTACTACGATGCGATGCGATGCGATTCGACGCGACGTGTAAACTGACCTAGTTACACACGCTAAAATACACGCTCACACCTACACACCTACACACTCACACACAAACCTACACACACAATTTCCAGACTGGGGATAATAACTTGATGTTACTAATACGACACGTGGGACCCGCAGGAGGCCGACAACTTCAACGTTACAGCACTACAGCGTGTGGCAGGACTATCGACCAGGACATGTTCGAGTTGTACTGCAGCAATGTACATTGTTTTTGTCCCGTTGCAAGCCAAACGTTGACGTTTGCGGATGTTCCCAGTCAGACCTACGCCACACCAATACAACATTTTTTTTGTATTTTAAATATCCATTGAATGCAGTGCGGATTCAATACAATTGTTTTCATACTATTTCCCTTGTCCCGCATTGGCCTGGAATTTGTGGCATGTTTTTGATAAAACCTTTACCGACTGCTGCAGTCGTTTATAGTCAATTTAATTAAAAATCTATCTGTATATGTATATGCAAATATTTATATTCATTTCGAATAAATTCGTATTTAAATTTATTGTCTGCCGCATTGTGAATTTTGCATGTGGAACTCTTCTGTCCTTCTGACAATTTTCAAAGGATGGCGCAGTACGTATCTGATTTTGCCCGAATGACCATTGACAGTAAATGACATATTAATTGCAAATTTAGCTTTTTAATTAAAATTCTTATGTTAAGCTTATGAATAACAATCTCATCAAATATTTCAGATTGACTATGTGCATTCAAATGGACTATTTATATTTACCCTTATTCATGAATAAGATTCACTGATTAACCATAATTAGTTGCAGTTGATATTATTAAAATATATAAATATACATTTACATTCAATCAATCCACGTGTCTCGCACTGATATCGTTATTCATATATTTTGTTATCAAGCATTAAGTATAGATAAATAATACAATTAAATGCACGTTCGATTGTTGTTAACCAAAAATAAATTGCTGAATGTCACTGCAAAAGGATTTAATTAAAAAAGAATTTTACAAGTAGTTTAGTTCTCTAAATTTAAACTCGTTAAGAAAGTTTTGCATCTACACAATTCCATTTTGATGGAATCAAAAGAATCTTGCTTGCGGGTAATATATGAATTCAGTGATTTTGACGTAGGTTGTTGCATGCCAACTAGAAGCAACAAGAAAACAAAAAGAAATCGAGATCGATCCATCAATAAGAGGGGCAGCAAACAACAGACCCACACACAAACCACTCAGAATGATCCCAACAGTCGTAGACAAATGGACGCAGCAAGACGTATCTTATAAACACACGAGGAGGCACACAGATACATACATGCATACATACACACTCGAACAATTGGTAACATATGGGCCCTCTTATATAGCATGATGCTCTACTTATTTGGGTACATATGTACATACGTGTTTATTCATATGCTTTCATTTGATAATTTGGCTGTAGGGCAGCAAAATTGCTCAACTGTGTGGCACAGTTGGCGGTCATTAGATTGGCGACAGTTGCACAGCAGCACACGATACATTGACCTTTGTGACAAGGATGAGGGGAAAAGAGGTCATCACATTTGGAAACTCATTAAGAGGCACGAAAATGAGAGGTAATAGGCTTGGTCCACCAAAATGTAATCAATTTGTGAACAGAACACACACACCAACACACATATACACAACTTTAGTGTGCCAAAAATATAAAATATTTCATCATTTTTATCAAGCAAGGGGGGAAAAAGTATGCAAAGTTGCTTAAAATAGCAAATGGACCAGGAACAAGCTGGCAAGCCTATGATATTAAAAAATATATAAATTTTAATGAAATTAAACTGGCCAGACAGAAAATTTACGGGGACAGACAGAGAGAGAGAGATGGGCTGCTGTTGGGCCATGCCAAAAGTCGGACAGGCAAAACGTCAGCGACGACGTCAACATTGTGGATGAAAAGCAATGACAGACAACAGCAATACATATGCATGAAAATTCTTTTCAATGTCATTGAACGAGCAAATATTTTAAGAGCATGTCGTTGTCGTTGTCGTTGTCGTTGTTCCTGCTAGTCATGGCTATGAAAAATGAAATGATTTGTCAGATATCAAGGCAGAGAGGCTTGCATATTGAGGCCATATCTCTGAATATGTGTTGCACTTAATGAAGATGATGTCGAACTGCAGCTGCAACAGAAATGAAATCCTAGACAGGCTTTTCAATTTACAGCCAGGTTAAGTTGAACAAATCCTCACTCAGCCAGCACCATCTTTATGTGCATGTGTATGTATGTATGTATAAGTCATGAGCTTTTATGGCACGATGCCATTTGCCTTATATTGAATGAATGGAGTCGTCCTCATTCTTATCCCTATCAACATCCACATCAACATTACAGTCTGCATGCAATTTGCCGGCTGGCATTGTTCAGAGAGTATCCTCCACATCTGGCAAATCCCTAAGCGGCAGCAAGGAAATAGAAATGGCTTTCCGTCGCCTCTGGATGCTTTATGGCGCGGCTCATAATAGACGCCATCCAACATCCAGTAAAAGGCAACTGCAACCGCCAACAGAATGGCTGACAGCACTGAGCCAAACCCAAGCAGGGCTAAGTCGTTCAGGGAGTGCGCTAAGTAAATGGCTTTTAATTGTAGAGAGCGATGCGACGATGCGTTGGCAACAACCTGCAACAGGTGCCATTAAATGCAATTAAAACGTTTAACAAGCAGAGATGAAAACATTGAAAGGGCCATTTTTCAGATACCCTTTCTACATATAACTGCATTTAGCTGGAAAGTCAATTTATCAATGTTGACAATTTGATTTATAATTGCGCATTTATGGGCTATCACCATTTGTTTATAAACTTTCACATGAATTTAAATGATCCATTCATACTTAAGAAGTAGTTTCAGTAACTTTCCTATTTCTTAAATAATAATAAGTAGTATTATATATGTAAATTTTATTACATATATATTTATTTTTACAGTAGAAGTCTTTAATGCAATAAAATCTTCTGATGGGTTAAAAAAATACTGTGGAATCTATTCTTAATCAAAAAAATAATATCTACGAGTATCTTATCATATTTTATTTTCGTACTTTCAATCTCAATTCGTACATAATAAACTGATCTTATTTTTGGAATTTCTTCTTAAGCAGAAGAAACATTTTTCCAATCAATTTAGAGTTATATACATAATTCTACGTAGTCGAAAATCTAAGCATAATTAACTTTCATATATTTAAAATCACTCATGTTTTATGTTATTCACGCTTTATATCGTAAAATTCTCCATTTATCTATAATTTTAATGGAAAAAATATATTTTTTCTTTCGGAATTTAGATATAAATTCCATTGCTGTGGGTCAATTGAAAAACAGTAGTGCGAAAAGGAATGCGACTATAGAACTGCCAACTAATCAAGTTAAATAATTGAGCAGCAATTGAATGAGAAGCTGCTCAATTAAACCAGATTAAATGGTTGTGGTGTTCCCTGGCTCTCTAAATAGAGTTGCTGAGCTGTCTCATACTGGGTTCGATTCCTAGTCATGTTCTGAATGTGTTTTTAAATTTCATAGGATTGAATCGAAATCCACAATAAAAAAAGGATAAAATTAAAAAAAAAAACTTCTCGCTTTTAATGGGAATGTTTACAAATGTAATGCCTTATTAAATCTCAAACACTTTCTTGAACAATTTCAAGTTTATCCAAATTTACAATGTATATGCCAGCAAAATCAACGTCACAAGTATCTGTCAGATGCAGTAATTATGCCAAACACATGTACGTCCAACAAGTGAGATTATTTTGAATATCTAAAGTGGATGTTTGCAGCATTTGACAAGATAATATATTGTACTTCCATACGTATGTACATTTATACAACACATTCACTCATATCACTGTCAATCAATTAAAATGCTTTTCAATTAATCAAATTCAAGGAGGAGCGAATCACACCTGCGTCATCTGGTTGAGACTTATCAAAGTCAGAAGAGGAATATACACACTTCATTTTTCATACGCTTATAGCTGAATATCCTGTAGCTTACAACGAGGCAAATCCAAATTTCATTCCATACTTCACATCGGATGCAGTAGAGTTCTAGAAAATTAAGTTGAGTCTACAAATCTTCTCAGTGGATAGGTGAGATATTGTTTAGCATTAGATTTTGTTTGCTTTTACTGTGTGTTTTTGTATACTTATTCTGACACAATTTGGCCATTTTCGATAGATGTTTCTGTGATTACAGACAGTTCATGTCGTATTCGCTTTTGATTTGTTGGCTGCAAACAGAAACACAAGTTTTGTTCGTCTGTCGATTAGTTTTTAATTGCGGCCCCCAGTGACGTCAATCGCTAGCGGGCATTTGAAATATGCACAAACATATTCACAGCTACGAGTAAGTACAATGTGAGAGAACAAATGATTTTTCAATTTTCTGATTTCTTGATATAGTTTTTGTTTAATGCCATTAATTAAACAATTTCTGCTTTTCATACTTGTTCACTGTGTGTAGCCAAATTGTATTTCTGGACATTCTACAAAGTCATGGCCCCTAATAACGTGGGGCCAGAGCAAAGCACTGATTTTTGCATTGTATTTCTTTCAGTTCTTGAGATCCGTCGTCGTCTGTCGAGGGTCTTCAACAGCTTAGTGGCTGTTGTTTGTCAGGAACCAGCTTTGACAACAGTTGTCTCTTCTGTCTTTTGGTGAAGCGCAAAAGAACAACAACAGAATCAAGAATCAGCAAAAGCCACTTGAATAAGTCGTCGCAGTCGCGATGGCAAGTTTGCTTGCACCCGGCTAGCAGCTTAACTTTGACCTAGTTGACGCCTCAATTGCAACAGTGAGGAAAAAAGAAAAGATGACACAGATTCCATTGAATTTTCGTGCCCCGTTGTCGAGGTTGCCGCGCTTGTCGTGGCTGACTTGGTGCATGGAGCTTTCAAAAGCCATTTAATTGGGCTTTTTGTTAGATGCATTTAATTTCTTTCTTGGGTCTTTGTCAAACTCAAATCGGTCGTAAGGTCGTTCCCATGCCACATGAAGAAGAATTTCAAGAATTTTACAAAACAAAAAACTCTAAAAATGCACATAATTATTTCCCACAGTTATCTACTGAATTTCTTTTCTAAAGTATCTCCCCCTCTATATGTTGCGCAGTGTCTTACGCTTTCAATTGCCGCACTACAGTTTGTATATTATCGTATCGTATATTTACTCTAAACGTATTCTCTCGTACTGACATACTGTTTATTTGTCTTCTGTCTAACAGTTCAAACACAAACAAACTGGGCTTATCAACAGGCAGTTGCTCTGAAGCAACTCGCTTCTATTGCAACTACTAAATAAAAATTTGCAAATTATTATGTATTAATAAACAAACCACGAAGCAGCTACGGGAATTGCAAACTGCAGCGAAAACAAACTGCGAAATTTACGAAATAGAAAACGCAACGCGCAAATAAACAATTAGAGGAACTGAAATAAAAAATTAAACAAATAAAGAAACATAAGCTCTCTTTCGAGTAGTAAAGAGTTAATACACTGTCCTGGCAATATGTTAACCAAAAGACAGTCAATTTTGTTTCATAGGCTACGAAACTTTTCCGTATGTGTAAAATATTTCCTAATTTTCTGACCAAGTAATTGGGAGTTTAGCAAAAAAAATTATTGTACCTTTTGCAAAGAGTATAATAAAATACATAACTGCTGCTGCAGCGCCCTCTAGTGCCCGCTTCACAAGCAGGTCAACTTGTCATAATAATTTACGTACAAACTCACGGCTACTAACGACAACACCGGAGTCCACAACACCTGCACGATACACACACCTATACACCCGCATATATACACATAATAAATACATATATACACACACAGACACACACAAAAGCACACGTACACCACAATCGGCTATACAAATTAATGTTTTTATTAGCATTGTTAGTGTAGCCGATTGCATTGCACCGTGGAACTTTATGGGCTTAAATCGAATTGCGAAATACATTTTCACATTATCGAAACAAATTGGTTGAAATATATCTTTAAAATAATGTATAAGGTATGTAAATATATTATATCGATGGGACTAATATTCACAGCAAATTCTCAAAGCATATCACACTGTGCGGAACACTTACAAATGCATCGCACGTCGTCGCAGTTGCCGACGAATTCTTTTGTCAAGTGCAAGCGGGCGTATACGTAATGTATTTTTGCGTGCTGCGCTTGGCAGCTCGTATAGTTGTGTGTGTTTGTTGTGTTTGCACTTGCACAACCGCTGCTATTGCCATAGTTGTTGTTGTGGCCACACAACACACAGCCAACACAAATCAAGCGTTCTAATTTTGCTGCAAATGCGCCAAAGCTGAGAATTGCAATTTTCTTTAGCTCCGACCAACTTAAGGGAATAAAATTTCTCTGCATAAGGTGCGACCACACCTGCAGATTGAGGTTTTTCCTATTACCAGGCGAGTTCAAAGCCATCACTATGGTATTAATAATAGCAGAATTTGAGCACTGTTTTGGTAATTGAATGTGAAAGGCTTTTCCAACCACCCACACAGAGAGAGAGAAAAGAAGAGAGATGGAAAACATAATTGTGATCTTACAACACATTTCTAATGCCAGGTTAAACCAAGGTACAACCATAACAGATAGTTGGTCAGCCGCAAAATATTGTGATCTTGTCTAGTAGAAAATCTCGGTTTCGCACATATCTAGCCTTTCACCCAGACCAAACAGCTCAAGTTTCGAGCACAAGGCGACGATTGACTATGGACCCGTTCACTTGGATAGCTTTGGGTGTGTTTGCAGATCAATTTTGGGTCGTATGCAAAAACAACTAAAACAAACTGAGGAAAAGTGCACAATCAGCAATACTGAAATGCAGGCTATTTCGCTTAATGAGTGCAATCAACTTGAAAAAAAACTGGTAATACAATACTGGCTCAGCACTTTTTTCTGGAAACTCTTTAAAACCTTAATGTCACCAAAAAACGGAAATAGGAAGCCGCAATAAATTTGTTCACCGTTGACAACCTAAATGAAAGTATTTCACTCTTCAGCAAATGAATTCAGAGCCGGTTTAAAGTAAGTACACATATGGGCCCAAAAGATCGCAATAATATCCGTCTTTTAAAGCTGTAAGCACATGAAAACTTACAGTTTTTTTTTGCTATGTAATAAAAAACAG
Organism: Drosophila innubila; assembly: GCF_004354385.1. Lineage (NCBI taxonomy): Eukaryota > Metazoa > Arthropoda > Insecta > Diptera > Drosophilidae > Drosophila > Drosophila innubila. The sequence continues at coordinate 5,887,899 of NW_022995380.1, forward strand.
CCTAGTTTTATCAACATTTTTAACTCGAGTGCATATTGTATTTTGAAACTAACAAATTAAAGTCAGATATTTATTTAATATTTATAATTGCACTTGTATTTTTAGTTTTATTACAAAAATTAGAAATACAAGTTATTTGCACTCACCAAAAATCATTAAAAAAAATGTCAATAAAGACCACAAGTTATTTTTATTTTAATATACTTGCATATATTAAAAGTTAAAAAATTATAATCTACACGGTCCCAGTTAAATATTGATAAACATGTTAATTTGATTGGGAATATCCTAGTTCATTTTATTAATTTTTTCAGTTTAGAATTTTAATTTAAACATTTTCTTTCATAGACCCAATTTAAACACACAGACTTTCGCGTACATGCAAGAATGAATTTCTTTGACAATGGGTCTCAGTCCGCCCCTGACTGTCCGAATTGCATGAATGAATAACGGCCCTCAATGAAAACGAATCTGGTTTTTTTATTTATATGTTAATACCCTGTAGGCATGTACTGCTAAAAGGGGGTCTCAACATTTACAATATTTATCCTCATCAAAAGCTTTCGCTCTGAGAATCTATAAAACTGATGCATATTAAATGTTGCTTCCCAAAGCATTATAATATGCATGCATTTATCATATACTATTTACAAATAATGCGAAACTCATACTAAAGTATCTGTTAGTCGATTATTCTCGACGACCTTTGTACATGTGTCTGACTGCGATATTTTGAGAGCTGCACTTGACTCCAATTACCGATTGGTGTTTACGGATTTATGCTTGCTTAAGCAGAAAATAAATATGTATACGATTCCCCCGACTGTAACTCTGAGTCTTTCCGTCTGTCTCTCTCTGTTTGCTTGTTTGTGCGTGCAATGTTGCATTGAAAAGTTACGAGAACATGAAACGAGAACTTTTTCAAAAAATACTTATCAAGTTGAGCAGTTAGTTCATTCGGTTTGTTGACAAGTTATAGTAAGTAGTTGGACAGGACGTCTGCTACCAGGAAAGTCAAAGTTTTGAATCAGATTTATTACAATAAAATAAAAATATATAGCGGGTCAAAGTTTGTTAAAGTCCATTGATGACTTATGAGTCTTCTTATGACTTTCATTGCACCGTTCCATTTACAGATAGCAATGAGAGAAAGCCGACCACAAAACATGTTGACTCACCCGCCCACAAGCCGCAAAGCGTGCTGTACCCTTGCCACCTCCTTTCCCCCCGCAAAAGATGCAATTTAACTTGATATAAGATTGTTCAGTGTCAGGAAATATGAGACACAATTTGCGTGACAAACTCCCAATGGTAACTGTCAATCAACTAGATGGACGCGTGTCCCTGTTAACGTTTTATTTCGAACGCATCCTGAACTTTCACAGCAACAACAACGGGATAACAATTTATCAATGTCAATAATAATTATCTAGCACTTGCTGCATGTTGCATGTTTCTATACTCTGCTTTTGATTTTCGACTTACCGTTTCGTGAAACATCGAGCTCGACGAGATTTTCAAAGTTTTGTATGTCCGGCGGCAGGCGACCAATTTCATTGTCACTCAGGCCCAGTTTTCTCAGGCGATGCAATCTGAAGAAATTCTGCAAGAGAAGAGAAGTGAAGAAATCTTGGTTTAGTTTGCAGCACGACACAATACAAAGTTTCCTTTCTCTCTGGCCAAAACAAAAGGCAATCGGTTCAAGCATGTATCCCAGTTCATCTCTATCAAAGTTGTGAGTTTGTTTTCGTGGTCATAAATTTCAAAGAGTTTGTCATTTGTAAACGCCGTGACCCGGTCCACAAAGTCCGGTCCAGCATCCTTTTGAGACTATGTTGCTTTCTTTTCGTCAGACATGTCGCCAGCAATTCATTTATGAGAATCACGATTTTCCTAGCCACATCAATTTGATGTTCGATTTACAATAAATTATTTTGGTGCGCCTCGTACTTTCCAAAGTGAAGGGTCGCGACCGATCACCGTCATAAGCGTTCAACTGACCTTACTAAAATGTGGAGCATTTAGGCACTCAGACTCGCATTCATATTCACTCTCACACTCACACTCGAGCTCGCATTCGTATTCGTTTACTCATCTTTTAGCACTTCGAAAAGAAAGCAGCGCTCCCTAGTGGCTGACTCTCTGAGTCATAGACCTCAAGGTTAACAGCCGCACCGGGGCGTCAACGTCAGCGCCGCGTCGCTGCTTTCATTGTGCCAGCGATTTTTATCGGCCATTGCTGGCTTACTCTCTTCCTTCCTCTGGTCTCCATTTTCGTGCTCCACAAACCCACCCAATATAATGAAAATAATAATGAAAATAATTCGTAGTTGTACTCATAAAGATTATTAAATTCTTTTTCGCCTGCCTTAAATGGTTATGAAAGAGATGGGGCGCTGATTTGATATTAATAATGACCCATTTACAAATTTATGATTTACTTTTAAGTATCTCGAAAAAACCTTCAACATAATTTTATTTCAAATGAAAACCAAGATATATTTTTTCTATAAACTATTCTTTTCCCGCTTTAAATAGGCTTATACCCAATTTCAAACAAATTAATATCAATTGAATACAATAACGAATGAGGCAATTTTCATTTGAGAAAGGCAGACCCAAAACTATTTCTCAATATTTGGTTTCAGTTCGAAGAACACAGATTAAAGAAGTTTTGCAGCCTTTTTTCATATAGCAGCTTAAATGTTGCCTATAAAATAATGAATACTGATTTAATTCAAAGAGCGTTCAACAACCGTTTGACATTTCTCTGTATGAAAAGTCTTCCCCATTCAACATTTTATCAAACGAACCGCAACGAAATAGAAAAGAAAGAAAGAACGGTGTCATTTGTGTGTCTCGGTCAGTTCGTCACAAAGGCAAAGTAATAAAGCTCCCTCATGGTTATTTTTCGCTTAATTTCCATGCTTTTTGCGAGTACCTACAATGTCCCAGATTCATTCTGTTTTGCTATTTATAAAAAAACGAAAGGCCTTTCCACAAATCATGCGTCAGAAAGTTGTAACTGTCAGTGACAAAAGGCAACGACAACGACAACGACGAACGACGAACGAAAAATGCAGGAAGACAAAAGTAAAAGCATAAAATAAAGCACACTCACTCACAAACTCACACAAATTGCATATGAAAAAGGCCTGAAAATGCAGGCACCGCGCTGGCCAGAGGGGCGTAGGGGGGCAATGGCCGCCAATGTAAAGAAAAAGAGAAAGAAAAAATAGTGGAGACAAAAAAACAGCAAAATGCAGCAAAAGAGGACAGACAAGACGTGATGACAATAAAAACGAATGCGAATTGTAAACTTTTAGCCAAGTGCAGCCCCCCTGCCCCGCCCACACAAATAGTCGGTTAGCTGGTGCCCACAGCCCACGCGATGGCGGTAGCTTGTTGTATCTTTTGCAGTCACTCTTTTGCATTGCCATAAATTACAGGCCGGCCGGCCGGCATTGCAACGTACCTTCACGTACGAGTACGAGTACGAGTACGAGTCCGAGTACTACCAGTTTTGTGAGACACTCACACTCACACTCACGCTCATACACTCACTCGGTCGTCGGGTATCCGTTGAGGCAGCCAACACACTTTTACTATTGTATCTAGTTGGAGCAGGCGCACAGCAAGCAGCAGATGGACGACAAACTAGCCATCAACTAGTGTTTGTTTGTGTGTGTGTGCGTGTGTGTGTGCGTTGGCCAGGCCAACGAGTTGTGGCTTGTTTCGAATGGGTTGCATCACAGCAACAGAAAGAACACAACACAAAGCAGACTTTTGTGGCATGCCCCACGCACGTCGCGATTGATGCTGCACTTGTTTTCTGCTAGAAACCAGGCCACATAATTCAATTGATTGACCAAAAAGGGATGCAGGCCAATGTAATTAATTGTGTTAAAGCACTTTGAGCTACCTAATAGAAAAATATAATAGCTTTGCATGCATATACATTTAGATGCAAGGCCGTGATACATTTTACTCTCAACTCTGTAGAATGCTGTGGGTGTATTTTTATTATATTGCACTGATCCATGACATGTATGGAAATCCCACACACATATGTACACACACATACACACACACTCGCATACACACTTGCCTTGCGCTTCGTTGATTTTCAGTCATTTTTATAATGTATCTGCAAGTGTAATCGGCTAAATGTATCTAGTTGTGTGTCGTCACACACTCGCACACACACACACACACATGCACACATTTGCATTGTGAACCATGCTTGGTGGTGTGCATGTTGCAAATGAATGGGCGAGCAGCAAAAGGTGAACGCAGTATTAAACACACGGAGGCAAAACGAGTTCTAGATACAATTCGCATATCTTGTTGGAGGCATCTACTCGTAAATGCAAAATGCGAAATACGAAAACCAGCTGAGCTAGAACACAACAACAACAGCAACAGCAAGAGCAACAACAACAGAGAGCTGACGAACCGGACGAGCTTCAGTCACAGTTAAAAGACACATGCATGTTGTGGCATGCTACGACGACAACCGGCAGTGGTTGCAACATTTGCAGCAGTCGCATATACATGTACAAGTTAATATATACATACATACATAAGTAGATGCGACTCCGAGTGCCATCCACAGTGTCTAGGCCAATTGCCTGCTGTTCGCATCTGTGCGCCTGCTCAAATCTGTACATCTTCATTTTTCTAGCGACGCGACGCACACAAACAAAACAAAGACAAAAGACACTGCACAGCGAGAGATACATCCATTGGTGCAGCCACAAGTTGCAGCTTAAAAGCATTAAAGAAAGAAAGAAAGAGTCGAAAGAGCATTTGTCATTTTAACAACTTTCCTTATGTTGCAACTTGCAAGCGAGTTCAGTTAGTTTCAACTCTATCATCTCTGCCAAATATCTACTAGTTAGCAATTTGGATAAATGAACTATCGATAAATCTATTCGTCGATTTTTGTGCAATGAAAATTAATTTAGCTTCAGACTGTACAAAATCTTCAACATACCCGACTGTTGCCTTGACGTCACTTGGTGTTGCATTGCATAAAGCTGCTAGTAAACAAGTTGATCTATATAATACTAAACTGATCGAATATGAGATACGCTGGGACAGCCCGCCAGATGAACTCCACAATTGATGGTTTTAAGTGTATGTTAAATTACCATTAGTAAGAAACCAACAAGTTGATTTGAGCTCAAATTTAATTCAATTGTAACTTTATCAGGGGTAAATCGTAGATATACTATGGGGTATAATAGAAACGGAATAAAATTATTTTATTAACATTAATAGATAACGGCTAATTTAACTCTTATTTCTGAAGTAAATTAATAAATTCATGAATAACAATTAAATTTAATCTTTTCTATACAATGGTTTTGCTCTTATTTTTAACTCTCATTAATCAAATTTTAACACTCATTTTTATTTTAATTTTTTAAATAAATTGTAAAAAAAATAATGCCAAAAATAAACATATTTGTAAATGTTTATAAAAAAAATTTCAATGTATATTATAAAAACTATTAAGTGTCGATGTGATTTGGCATACTCTGTTAGATTTCATTATCGCCACAGGGTATAAAAACTAATTGAAATAGCTTGGGAATATTTATTATAGCTGAAACAGGTTTAGAGCGGCGACTCCATAGAATTTATATAAGCAAACGGCAGAGTACGCCGCTATTTAACTAACTGTGACCAATTGAAAGGCTAAATACAAAAGTCAATTCCAAAGTTTGGCAATAATATAAAGCGAAAGATTTACTTGAACATACTGGTATGTACAAACATATGTGCACATCGAATGCTATCATTTAGCCCAGTTTATGCTTTCAGTTGCTCGGTCGGGGCTTATAGCAAAGCAAGTTAAAAAGCATAAGAAAGAGCGAGAAAGAGGTAGAGACGCCATTTTAGATTCTATTTAGCGGTTTTCAAAGCAGCTGCTAAATGATGTCATTGCCGACGCTTCGGTATTGTGTTCCAAAAGCCTGAAACAGACGGTTGAGTTCTCAAAAACGCACCTGCAATAACAAAGAACGCGTTGGTTCAAGTTGCGAAAGCCAGGAAAGGCACTCGGGTGGTTACAGACCTCAAGGCAGGTGATAAGAAGCGATTACTTGATATCTTATCAGCGAGTGTGACTAATTGGCCTAAATGAAGAGGGCCATGAATGGGCGTAACCCAATTTCATACCCCAAATGAAAATGCTTGAAAATTCAAAGAAATTTACTTGAGGTAGGTTCTGTGAAATGCAGAATTAATTGCATAATGCAAGTGCCACAGCATTTTCCGCTAAATGAGTGAGTACGAGTATAATTATAACAAATAATTGAATTCTAAGGCTGTCACAAATGTTAAGATGTTATTAAAATTTTATAAACAGAGTTTAATACTACTGTTAGTCTACTTTTATATGCTTTAAATTTATGTTCTCATCTCCAGCTCTGCAATTCAACTTGGGGGCAATAAACAAACGTATGCGGATCTGTCAAGCGACAAACAACATGAATAGACCGAGAGATTGAGGCAGATTGTCGTTGAGTTAAGAGCAATTCAATTGAAGCACGGCAACTGTCTGTCCCTGATGTTTATTGTTGCTATGACAACGCGGAAATTGTGTGCAACTTTCAAAAGAAGCAAAGGGTTGATGTCCGACTAGCTCCCAGTATCAGCAACATAAACAACAACAACAACAACTAACACATCCGACGCTGACAGTCGCTTTGGAATTCAAACGAACTTAGCAGAGAAAGAACATCATCATTATGCCTGTCCATTGTCGACGTTTCTGTTGTTGTCATCGGTCAGCAACATGTTGTTGTAGTCATTGTTGTTGCTGCTGCTGTCGTTGCGATTGCTGAGAGAAACGGCAAACAACTTGTGGGTCCATTGCTCCAGTAAATGTTGTTGCCTCCTCTATGCTCTTTATTGATGTAAACGAGCAACACAAATTTGCATTAGAAGTTCATTAGCGAGTGCGGCTAACCGCGAAGGAAGCTCTAGAAAGGAGAAAAATCAAATGAAGACTACACAATTTCCAAGACACGAACAAAACAAAAACAACAACAACAACAGAATGGAAAATGCTGCTGTAAAGCGAACAAACAGAATTAAAAAAAAACTCAACTGACCGCAAATGAATTGCACTCGTTGTTAGGATGCATATTCTATAAGGCATACAGCTGCATAAATACATATACTACAAAGTTTTGTGTGTATAACCCAGGCAACAACTGACCAACCCAAAAACCCACCTCCTCCCAACACCACCCACCACTTGTTGCTATGTCAACGCTTCACTTCTGTTTACAGCTGTACTTGTTGTCATTTCTATACCCTGTAACCAACAAGAAATATTAAAAAGAATATGCTGTTTTGTACTCAATTTGTTTTACTCAATTTTCTCAAATTTTAATTTATTTACTTAAAAGAGCTCTTCCCGATAAAATGTAAATTTATATTTGTTAAATCATCTAAAAGCATATAAGCAAATTTATTCTGTGTGTTTTTAGCTTCCATTTCTGATCTCCCAATAAACTAGGGTTTCTCATAAATGCCCTAAAATATTCTGTATACTTATTTTTCAGATCAGTACCGTCGAATTACTTTAGGAATATCTGTTAATTCATCTTTGTTTCAGTTAATTCGTTTTTCTGTCAGTAAATTAGATTCAATCTCAACTCTTTATATTTCTTTCTAAGAAGTTAGTCTACCTCACAGGGTATTTGCTTGTCGAGCATTCGCTTGCTTATCATTTGCTTGCTTGACAGCTGCATAAAAACGGAAGCCAGCAGCGTAGCTAAGTAAATAAATAATTCCAACCCATTTCCATATACACAACAAAATGATTCACAATTGCAGCTCAAACGACGAGTCGCTAATCGCTGCTAATTGTCGGAGTGGACACCAAATTGTTGTATTTGGCTGTGGCGACACTTGATCGTTAATTAGAAATGTTGTCGGTGTCGTCTTTGATGTTTAAGCAGCGACATAATTGGCATACGATATCTATAAGTACATTATATGTAATTTGTATCTGTATCTGCATGTTGCGTAATTAGAGATTCAATTATGCATGCATGCCACATGCCCCATGCTCCATGCTCCATGCCGCATGCCACATACTATGGACACATACTAACCACGACAGTGGCCACCATTGTAAAAACCCGCGTCCCACAGCGCCTCCGTATTAATTAAAGACTTCCGCCAGTACTGCCAACGGACGTCTTTTGTTGTAATTATTGTCTTGACGATGCGCTGCTCAGATATCGTTATTTGGACAGAAGTGCGCAGAAAGCAAGACAGAGAGTGCGAGAGAGAACGAGAGGGAGCTCTAAGTTCAAGAGAATTGCCAGGGGAGGTGGGTTGCGACGGGTAACGCTGGACAACATCCCTATCTTCTGGTTGGGACAGGTATAGACCAAGATACGAGTAAACATCAGCTGCAAATTATAAAATCTATGCTCTCCCATAACAAAGGACAGGGGGATGCTGGGAGAGAGTTCAGTGAACCTACCAACAACAATGCTTGACAGTGGTCACTCGCATATAATAAACTAGAAATAAGAATTGTATTTATTCATTTGAAATAAAATACTTATTCAGTCGTACGATAGCAAGGAAAACCAAATCTTTTGGTAACTAGAGTTGTAGTTAATAATACACTGTAAAATTAAGTATGGTCATTTTACTTAAAACGAAAAGTGGATCTTGATAAGACTATTTATCGCTTTTTATAGACAAAAAAATCAGAATTGCTTTTAAAAACAACCTTTCGAAATGTCGGTGTTCCTTAAATGTCAATGATTTTATTTTTAAAACATGTTTTTGAAGTCAAACAAAATCGACTGACTCAAATTTACTTCAACAAAATTATTTAGTTTAGACACATTTTGAATAATTCTCAAATTCATTAAAAATTTATTAAATACATTTTTATTAAATTTTAAAATATTTTTTCATAAAATTCAATAAATTACATTTGGTCAAATCTCTCAGCAGTTGCTTAGACATTTGAAAGTAATTGTTTTAAGGAGCATCAACATTTATTTTTCTTTAAAGACTTGTAGAACACAACTGAGTTATAGTATAGAATATTTCAATCTAATTTATACAAAACAAATAATTGTAATGGGCAAAAATTATATTTTCACATTTTGCCAATTATTATTGGTTTATTTCTTTTTTATATATAAATAAAAATGTAGTGTTCTATCTAAAATAAAAATCTAAAGCGTTCTGCTTGCTTTCTAAATTTAAAAATTTACATTTGTTAAGAGAATGTGTAAATGTAAATTTTCTCAATTAAAATTAAAGTAAATTACAAATTATTAATGCCAAAGAGAGTATAAAATACATACATAAAAAGTAATACACTGTTCTTTTTAGTGAGCTTTCACTGTATTACTTAAATCGCACCACAGTGGGCTATAAACGATGTTTTACAGCTGTCAGAGACAGCTACAGACACAAGCATATTGTATGCTCGTATGTATGTGTGTGTGTGTGTGTATCTGTGTGTCTATTGTATACTGACCTTTGGCAAATCGCGTATGTGATTCGCATCCAGAAAAAGCTCCTCAAGGGTGCGCGAATAGCGTAATATTTCTTCGGGCACTTGGGGCAGGGAACAGTGGCGTTTGTCCACAAATTCCACCTGCCTGTTGCAGCCTTTGAAAATTGGAATGCACTTGAACATGGCTGTTGCTGTTGTTGCTGCTGCCGTTGTTGATACAATTGTTGTTGTTGCTGCTGCTTCTGTTGACGCTCTCAGTTGATGACGTATTTTCGTGTTGTAGTCGTTTTAGGCGTCGTTGCTGTTGTTGTCTTTGCACAACAACAACACACATATATAGTATAACGCTTGCAGCATCTGTTGCAAACGCACACAAACACAGAGACACGTACACAGATACACTAACACTGAGCCAGAGACAGTCACGCGCAGTTTTTGTTGCTGGCGCTGTCCCTGCACTTTATATCTTTATTTTTATCTTTAATTTTTTGTATTTTACTTTATTTGTTGTTGTTGTAGTTGTACTGGTTTTACTCTCGTTTTACTTTTATCGCACACGTTTTAGCCACATTTTGCACAAATTTACTGTAATTAATAAAACATTTATTACATTTTACTTTATCGCATATTCTCCTTTTTCGTATTGTATTTGTATTCGTGCTAAACTCGCGTTGAGTTACGAAAAAGGTAGCAAAAGGAATGTGGAAGAAGAAGCAGCACTCTGTCTGTCCTTGCCATACACTTTTCTTGTTGTTGTTGGTGTTCTGTTGTGTTGTGACTCCGCAGAGAGCGAGCGTGAGAGAGAAAGAATGAACGAGTGCGAGCGCGCAGAGTGACTCGAGCCTCGAGGCCTACGTTCGTGTGTGTGTGTGTGAAGGAGAGTAATAAGAAAATTAATGAATAATAATAAATTCTAATTGGCACTCGAGTTTGTTGTTGTTCTTGTACCACCGGCCATTTGCTTGTCCCTCCTCTTTGGCCACATTTTATCACGTAGCTCTAGTTTTGATAATTGTGCCAACTAGTTGGCAACGCGAACGAGGCAATCGCCGCATTTGTTGCTTCTTCCACAGACAAACGTGAAAAAGCAGAGAAGCAACAACAACAAGAACACACAATGACACTTGACTGGCCGCTTACGAATAGGCTTAGAATGAGAGAACTGTCAATAACGGCCAACGGCCCAAAGCGTAGATGAAAAACAAAAGCAGCAGCGACGCACCAAAGAGAACAACAAAAAACTCCACTTGGGTTAAAAAATTCAACGAAATAAAACAAGAGGAAAATTATAATAAACACGGCCAACATCGACACACCCAAACACACACACACACACACAACGCACACACTCACGCCCAAAGCCGGGCATGGATGGGCTTTGAAATAATTGTGAGCTCGTTTTGGTGCCACTGTGCAAGCGTATGTTTTGGAATGTACACACACACACACAACACACGTCCACACATACAATACAGTCAAATGCGCGCTGCGCAACAACAAAGTGCTGGTCATAGGCGGCTACACAAACACAACTACAACAAGAACTCGGGCCAGGCAAGCGGCGTCGCTTGTTTGCAAATTTTTTTTCTTTTCGCACGCTTCATTTTGCCATTTACAATTTGCCTTGACTGCAGTCAACAACAAATATGAATATTAACTGTACATAAGCACAAAGCCCAGCAAGCGAGCTTACAAATAACTAACATACATACATTCTCACACAGGCGCGCATACAAAAACGGAGTTTACAGAAATCAAACGTACACTAATTACGAAGCGCAGCGCCCGTTCGTATCAACCGCTCGCGACAAAAACAATTCGGCAACTGTTCACTGTTACCACTATGGCCACCCCGTCTAAGCATTGCCACCCTGCAAAATTTTCCGATCTGGCAGCTTGTACCATTTTAATCAAATTGAAAATTTGGTTGCACCCAACAAAATTCATCTAAATTTGAATTTTTCTGAATTTTGAAGCTAGAATTTTTTGAAATTTTTAAGGAGTTTTTGTTAGAATTTTGTTTTTTTTTTATATGTATTTTTTTGAATTAAACTTGTAACCTCTCCCCCCTGTGGTTGACGAGCTTCAAATCTTCCTAAAAATGTTTTCCTTAAATGTATTAAATTTCGAATTTTAAATTTTTATCAAATTATTAGTTTGTTTCAAAGTTATTGCATTTTGATATTTGCATTCAGCTATATTTAAATTTTCCAGTGCGGCCGCACGATACGCCTAATAATTAATACTGATTCAGTATTTTTTAATTACCATTTGATATATCAGAATAGTCTGGTAAATTTTAGGTATAAAATTTAACAACTTTATGTCTTATTGGCAATTTGCTCCATACTTAACATCTGCAAACGTTCGTGGTTTATATTTTTTAAGTCTCAAACAATAACCAAAAATATTTAAAATTCGCGCCTTTCAAATTGTGATCAAAGTATGACCGCAATTGCAGTCGAAAATACCAAAATGTTATTAAACATAAACATTTAACTTGCTTTTAACAGAAGTACAACATCACATAGTCCTGCCAACTTTGGCGGAAAAAATTACTGTTTCTGACTGAAAGGCATCTAAATTTCTTATTTTGTGCAATTTGGCATAGTCTTAGCAAAATGATATTGCAGACTCTTGAATATATATTTTAAATAGCCAGCCGGGTAATGACAAAATTTCAAATTTATCCAGCAGTCAAAATTAAATTACCTTTATTAAAACCAACACCTTTTTTAATCTAATTTCGAACCATCCATCAAATTGATATTTTAAACATATTTAAATTAAGCGGCTGTAAAACTGTTCAAAAACGTTCATTTGTTGTCATCGATATCAAATGTGCTCAAATTGGCACTGTAACATGCATGTTAATTTCATATGCGCTAAGTTGGCTGCACTTGAATTCAGTGCTGGTAAGCGCTTTTAAATTTTGCGCGGTATGCGCGTCTAATTTAAAACTTAAAAGTTTAATTAAGATAGCCAAACACAGAAAATACACATACAAATTTAGCAAAATGCTATTATTTAGTAATGTTAAAGACATTTTTAGAAAATGATTCAAAAGAAAATGTAACTAATTATAATAAAATTGCAATTTGTGGCTTAAAGTAAAGACTTCAAGCTGTTAAAGAGATAGCCAGTATTTTTGCTTGTTTTTTGGGGGCGTGTGATAATAACAGCCATGTGGGGATATTTGGGTTTCTGCTTTGGCCAGTACAAATGATCTTGAGAGACAACAAATAATGAAAATGAGCGCCGACTGCAAACAAAACCAAGTGCAACCTCAGCGCAGACATTGTTGGGTTTGTGTAGCTGTTGTTGTTGCTGCTGTTGTTGTGGCTGTTATTGTTGCTGCCACTGACAAACACAGCTGTCGAGTGGGGCGCTTAAATGGCAAGTAAACTGCAACTCTTTGCTTTGCTAATTTTACGAGAAGCGCCTTCGACTGTGCCCGACAATTGTGTGGGCGTGGCACTGCTGAGCTGCCAGCCAAGGTGCCTGTCGAGGCGTTATGGGGGCGTGGCAGTGCACTTGCTGCTTATTATTTGCACTCGGCAAGGCCAAAAGCATAATAAATTGAGAGCAAATGGTGGCCGAAAGAAGTTTGTGGAGAGGGAAGAGGAAAAGGAGGCAAGCAGCAAGCACACTTGGAAATCTTTTATTCATGAATGCCACACTCCGACCCTTGCCCCAACCAACCCATAAAAATTGCACAATTTGAAGAGCCGCCACCAACGATGGCAACGTCGACGGAGACATTTGGCCAAAAGAAGAAGCAAGGCAGGACAAAAAAACAAGCTGTACGCGCCTCAAGGATTTCGGCAATGTGGTAGGTGGTGGCAAAGGGGTAAGAGACGGGTAGGGGTCGGAGTCGGGGTCGGGGTCGGGGTCTGTCGCCGCTGCAGGCGATAGTTGCATAAATCATAAAAGCCCCTACCGATGTTGTTGTTGTTGTTGTTGTTATTGCACGCAAAAGGACTTTACGACACTTAAGCAGCACAGTCAGACAGAGACATCGAGCGGATGGGAGAAAGAGAAAGAGAAAGAGAGAGGGTAAAGGGGATGGCGAATCCGAAAGTATCTGAATTTGATTGCGCGGCCACAACGTCTGTCCTGTTTGCCGGTTAACTCCTTTAGCTGCAGCGAAAATCCTTTGGCTTTTATTTATGAGGGTGTGAGGCCTTTGCCGGGTACTTGTAGATTTAATATGCAGGCTCAGACTGTTCAGCTTTATTGTGTTCAAATTGCTTTGCCTACAAGTCCGTATATACTATACTATATATACTAAATATTTCCAGCTACAAGCTGTTCAAGTAGGTGTCACACTTTATGCAACAAGTTTCGACTCTCCATCGCCATTTCCATTTCCTCTTGCCACACTTACTGCAACTATTATTCTGACTTAAACTGCGACTCTAAATTTGACTGTGCCCCAAACAGATGTTTATTGGTGCAGCTCAAGAGCTCTCTTTAGGCCAAATGGGCTAACACAACAATTTCCTCTAATGCGTATTTAAGCCACGTTCTCTCTACGACATTCAGTTAACAACTATAGCACGTATCAGGTTATTTAATATCTTTAAGGTGCTTACATTCGAAATCATTTACTAACAAAGCTATTGATAGCGTGTTATTAAATGTATTTCATTAATTATTACCTGTTACCAAGTTATGCCAATAATTAAATTACTTTCTCAACAGTTCTAAGTTCAGATTAATAAAAATATCATCTACAAATGTAACTTAATTACAAAATCACCAGGAATTTCTGCTGTAAATATTCTGTAAAATTGACGAGAGGAGTCAATGAGAATATTTAAATGATTTATCTGAAGAATTAAATGCATTACCTAAATATTTTAAAATATTATATATAAATGAAATGAGATTTTGCGTTTGTAAAGATACATAGCTAATTTATATTAGCTTAATTTTTTATAACATTTTTTATTTATTACAAAAATTTAAATTTTCAAATACAATATAAAGTCACCTGGTACAAACTTAAAATTTCTTAATTTGTTTTATCATTTTAGTTTATATTGTAAATTTTAAATTGTAATTTAAAGATATTTTTATAATTTTACTTCGATATTAATCAAGTGCTCTAAGTTGACTAACTCTAACTAATTACCATCAAAAAATACATTAAAAAAAGTAAATAAATAAATATAATATTTTTGCTGTAATTTAATTGATCATACTAGCAAATAAATATAAATTTTATATAATTATAAAATTAATATATATAAGTTGCATTTACCTTTTTTGTAATTTAAATTGGTAAAGTATATATTTTATTATTATAAAAAAAATGCAATTAGTTCTAGACGTTTTGTTGTCTTGTTTAAATGTAAAAGAAGGATTACCTTTGTTTACTGACTGAATGGGATTATTTATTTATTAAACAAATTAACATTTTTAAATACAATATTAAGTCATCTAGTACAAACTTAAAAATGTTTAATTTATTTTATCATTTTAGTTTAATTTTTAAATTTTAATTTGTAATTTAAAGATATTTTTATAATTTTATTTCGATATTAATCAAGTGTTCTTAGTTGAAACTAACTAATTACCATCAATAAATAAATAAAAAAAAGTAAATAAATAAATATATTATTTTTGCTGTAATTTAATTTATTTTACTAGTAAAATAACAAAAAATTTATATTAATGTCATATTAATAATTATAAGTTGCATATACCTTTTTTGTAATTTAAATTGGTGAAGTATATATTTTGTTATTATAAAAATATGTAATTAGTTCTAGACGTTTTGTTGTCTTGTTTAAATGTAATAGAAGGATTTCCTTTGTTTAGTGTCTGAATGGAATGCATTTTGAACATTTAGATTTTTATTTGAGGGCTTAAGACATCTTAAGTTTATATAGCCAGGTATGTAAATGGATTGTATATTCCTTATACAGATATACGATGGTGATCGCATCTTCGCGCAATTTCAGATTGTTTAGCAGACGCTAAATGGTACTCAAGAAGGTTTAGTAGCCACCTGCCTTGGGTAAGCACCTACCTCTCTCCCATATCACCAATCTTCCCTCTCCACCACCACAATAACAACCCCCTATGAGGCACACACTTTGCAGCACTTAATTTATGACTCGGCCTGCAATAATTCAAAGTCATAGGCCTCCGGAGACCATTCAGAGCACTCGGCCAGTGGCTTTGGCTAACGCGTAACGCGGCATTAGCAACAACAACAGCAACAAGAGCAACAACAACAGCAACTGGAACAACAAACAAGATGTGAGAGGAGCTTGCCACACCTCGAACTGCCCGCAAGCATATTGTGGCTAAAGAATTTTTAATTAAAATATTTAAGCAACAGCCTTAAGGTGTTTTTAATCTTGTAAATTGTTTTAATTGTTATTTAGGATTTGTTGCTTTTATTGCGCTTCTTGTGGCACAATTTATGTGCGCCTAATTAGAACAGACAGCGACGGTGTCAGAGGTTCTCCTATAACATTTTTTTTTATAATTTTTATACATTTTCGTATGTACTCGCTTTTGTTTTTGTTGTGTTGTTTTTTTGCATGCAAAATCCTCTTCATAATTACCATATTTTCAAATTACGAGTACCATTCACCAAGTGCGTCCGGGCCATGGCCCAAGCCGGCATTTTCCGTTGCCTTGCGGCCATAAAAGCTAATTGTATGCGTACGTCGCGCTCTCACTCCGAGGACCTTGGCGGGGGGGAAAGGAGGGGGCAAAACCTTGGCTTGTTGCTGGTCGGTGATTTATATTTAATTGTTGTCATTATGGTCATCAAAAATGTGTGGTGTTGCGGCCCGGCGGCCACACCTGCCATCTTTCGCTGATTTAAATGCCGCCCTGGGGTTGCAATATGGCGAGTGGCGCCTCAGACCAGGGATGGCATGATGTGATGGCAGCTGCGGTATTCAGACAACAAACATGCAGCAATTAGTTCATTTTGACGCTCCAAAAATAAGCAGTGTGTGAAGCAATCGCTGTTGCCGCTTGTTTATTGTCATTTGTTGATACTCGAAGCGTGTAAATATGCTTAAGATGGGGCAATTGTTGACAGAGTGCGACTTGGCCATAACACTATGAACGTAGCCAGCTTCTCGCTCTTAAGCTTTTGTTAAGAGCGCGACAGAAACATTTTGAACATTGAAACATTTTCTCTCTCAATTCGTTCAATTTTTCGTTCCATTTCCGTTTCATTTTCTTTTCACTGCCGCCAAATCCGGCTAACGATTCTCAGTCAGTTGTTGGCCAGCTTCAGTGACATTCGGCTGGTATTAAGCACAAATATGTCAAATATGCGCATGTTACACATACAAATTCAGCGAGATTTTTCCTGCATTTTGGCTAAAATAAGCAGTTTGTCGTCCAAGTCGATTAGGCACTTATTAAGCGTAATAACTTGTAAACTAAGCCAACTTAAAAGTTAGTTTCAGACAGAAAATTTTTAACTTAATTAAATACAAGAATAGCCCCAAATGAAATAATCAATTTTAATTTAAGCCTATTAAATAGTAAATCTCACCTTACCTATTTGGTAAAGATACATCTAATTGCAGTTTGTATTTACTGAATTATGAATTAAGACATTTCAACTTTTCAGCTTTCAATTAAATTAATTATGCTATTTAAGTAAACTAACAGGCTTTGGACATAAATCTCTTTACATATATCTAAAGAAAATAGTTCAATTTATCTTTAATATTTTATTTTTATAGTGCATTAATGAATCTTTACTAAAATGCAAATTGCACTTCAGATTTAATGGTTGAAATAATTAATTAAGTCTAAATGTATTTTGTTTATATATTTTTAAAATCACAATCGATTTATATTTGGTATTAGTACAAGGATCTAAATTTAGAGTTGAGTCAAGCCAGGAATAACAAAATATATAAGCTAATCCTTTGAGTATCAGTATATAAATAGAGCACTCAGTTTACTTTCTATATTCCCATGTTAACAGAAGAATTTATAATGAATGCACAGTATTCAGTGACAAAAAGAAATTAATATGATCTATTTGTAAATAATAAACAATTTTTTTTTAAATTTATTAATTGGTTAATTAAAAGTTTTAATTGAAGTACTTAACAAGTATACTTTAAATAATATAAAATGCAACATAATAATTTATTTTATTAATTTTAGTTAATACTCTTAATATGTTTATAGTATTGTTAATGCTGTACGTTTCTGCATAATGCCATTTTAAATGTCAATTGCTTTGCATAATTTATATTTTCGCAAATTTTAATTGGCACAATATAAATTAATTAAATTATTTTTTCTTTTCGTTGCCTGTCATTTTCATTAGTTAAATCAATTTAATGCGAAATTTCTTTTAAGTATTTCGTGTTGTATTTGCATTATAATTTAAATAGGTTATTTCATTAAATTCGTTTATTGCATGTATTAAGCCAACAATTGCATTTAATATCTGTTAAGAATACCCTATAAACAGGGAATGTTCAATGAATGTTACTCTGGAATTATGGCAATAAATGTTATGGTCAGGAATAATAAATTTAATATCAAGAACATTACACATGACCTACTAAAAATTTAATAATTTCCTGGAAATACAAAAAAACTTTTGTGACTTTGTATGGAACAAGTAAAATGAAAGAGAAATAGCTGTTTTTCTCCAGCAAGTAAGGAATCAATTTTATAGTAATTGTGGATGTTTTTCTGATAAGCAGTTTAAGCAAGAAAACCCGAATTGTAATTACACTTATGTTTAATAGGGTATATGCTAGTCGAATACCCTACTTTATTTAGTGAATTGCACAATTGTGACTTTAACAATATTTATATGTATTTATTTAAAACGATTTTGCGACAACTGTCACATGGACAACTGAAAATCAGCAAACAGATGCGCTGATAAGAACTGTTCATTTCAGCAAATTGCGGGCTGCAGCTGGGAAAATTGAAATTGGAAAAAATTACAATAAATAATGTTAAGGCCTCACATACAGGTTAAATTATTTTTCTCATACGAAATATAATGGTAGGAAAAACAAATTACTTATGCACATTTGTTTGTTTGCTTATGAAAATATCTGCTCATTTACGTTTTCCTTTTGAGCTTCGCGAAGTACAGCTATATAAAAGGTATGAATTATGACTTTGTCATTTGTGCGAATTCGACAGTTTTCTTCGAAGCGTATCAAATCAAGGCGTAAACAGGCCGTTAGAATGGAAATGCTCACGCAAATTCATTTGCCGCCCGCCTACGTTGAATATCCAAATTTGTAATACCCAAAGGCATTGCTGTCATGGCTGTATCAAATAACAATATGAGATGGGTAGTAAAGGGAGCTCATTAAATGACTAGCGCAAATGGCAAACGGTGCTAACGGCAAAACCGCGTTAAATCTATAGATACATTTGTAACTGCGTACTTTGTATCTTGAAATTTTATCATATATACACTTCTCGCACACTCGCTTCTATACGAATACTTATACCAGGCATTAATTACAGCCAATATATTAAAATAAATATACTTTAGTATACATATATTTTTTATATATATATATATTATGTGTATCTGTATCTTCTCATATGAATAGTATGTGCATTTTTGGGCAGCTTAAAAGCTCTATGGCTCAGCTGCTTGAGCTAAACAAATATTTAAGTTGATTGGGCGGGCACAAATGTAAAAAGTTTCCACTCTAGAGTTCACCAAATTCGCATAAATTCTATGCGTGCCAAGGCAGCCGTGAACTTTTTAATGTATTTTAAAACACTTTCCACTAAACATTTTAAGTAAACTGCTCCACAGTCAACGTCTTCGTTTTCGTCTGCGTCTGCGTCTTCATCTTCCATTTCATCCTCATTTTCCTTGTCGGCGTCGGCGTCGACGTCAACGTCGCCAGGCACAAGGATGCCAAGTTGACTTCCTGTGCAAGCGGCAAAGTTTCTGGCACTCCTGCCGCTGCTCCAACTTCTGTTCTGTTCTGTTCTGTTCCTGTTGCACTTGCTCGCAAATTCCACGGAGGCTGAAATCAAGTATTTCATTTTGGATTCAACTGCTGTCCGAGCATTGCAATGCCAACAGCAACAGCAACAACAGAAACAGCGCCAGCAATGGCAATAGCAACAGAATGGCAAATTAAACTAAATACAATTGCAGGCACGAAGCTTCAGATACTCTACAATACTTGGACGACAATAGTATGCAGGCATTTATTGTATCTGAAATTCTATGAGTAACACTTTGCTAAGTTGTACTTTTCGTTTATACTTCATATGAGTACAGAATGTTAGATTTTTTTTAAATTGAATTTTTCTATCAACCATCGATTTTCTCTAGCTAGAGTTTATCTAATTATAACCTTTTAGACCCCGTACTTAAAAAAAGTACAGGGGTCTATTGGGTTTGTTTTAACGAATATCTGCGTAACAGGCAGAAGGAGGCGTGGCAGACCCTATAAAGTAAATATATTCTTGATCAGCATCAATAGCCGAGTCGATATAGCAATGTCCGTCTGTCTGTCCGTCTGTATGAGCGCCTAGATCTCAGAGACTATAAGAGCTAGAGACACCAAACTTGGTATGTAGATTCCTCTAAATTGCAGGCAGATCAAGTTTGTTTCAAAATCCGGCCACGTTCCCTTTATCGGTATGTAGATTTGGTATGTAGATTCCTCTAAATTGCAGGCAGATCAAGCTTGTTTCTTTTTTGAATCGGACCACTGTATCATATAGCTCCAATAGGAACAATCGGTCGAAAATCAAGCTTGTATGAAAAAGTTTTTTGTTTAATGAGATATCGTAACCAAACTAATTGAATATGCATAAAACTTGGTTTTATATTTCCTGTCCAAAGTTGATTCAAATCGGACCACTATATCATATAGCTGTCATAGGACCGATCGGGCGAAAATTAAGTCTTAGTATGAAAATCTTTTATGATTTGTAAGTAATATTTAAGTTAACTAAATATTTAAAATTTTTTCCATTATTAGTTTTTGCCACCGGCCCACTAGTTTAAGTCAAGCTTCTCTATCTCAAATTAATTTTACTCAAGCATCCCAACCTTCTATAAATAAAACTTGACTAAATTTAAATTTTTCAACTTTTCTAGTTTTGACTTCTCTGAATAAAATTATTCAAAAACAAACTTGTCTAACTTAATTGTTTTATAACTCTAAGTCAAACATATTTAAATTATGCTTATAGAAGTCAAACTTTTAAATGTATCTTCTGCAAGTCTATCTCTTTTTTAAGCGCCTCTTCTATACATCACGATTTTTCCAAGTCAAATTTATTTTAATGGAACTTTTCTAAGTCACATCGATATGAAATTCTTGCCATAAAATGTCAGCATTATTTTCTAAGCATGACATTTAATGACATCTGCTGCAAGTGTCTTACCAAATGAGTTAGCTGAAATACTTTACACTGCTTTAGGGTATTGACACAACAACAATAGCAGCTTCAGCATTGCAATAACAATAACACGTTGAGCAAAAAGTTCTTGGGAGTTGCAGAGTCTAAAGCTTTCCACTGCCCGCTGCCCAGTTGCACTTACTGAGGGGCTACTGTTAGTTGCCAGCTGAGTTTGAAGCAAGTTTTCAGCAACAAAATGCTATATAAACTCAACTCCTTTAGTTGGGTGGGCGTGGCAGTGTGTCAATGTTTGTTTTATGTGCCTAGACCTAGGCCAGCTATAAAGTTTTGTCCATTCCATCTCTCTCTCTCTCTTTCACACTCTCTCCCTTCCTATGCGTTCTCTTTTCGCCTGCCTCTTCAGTTGGGAAATCCATGCGGACCTCTTGTCAAAATTGTAATTAATTATAGCCGTAAAATGCAAAAGTCGCATAATGAAAATGTTATTGTTAATAATTAAATAAGCAACAGCAAATATTATTGCAGTGTGCTTACAAATGTATAGGACAAATTAATTATGCTGTCAATATTTGTCAAATCTTCTCACTTCGTTTGCCTGCCATTTAATTCGGATTTATGCACCACCCAATCAACTGTCCACCTCACATTGCCACTTACGTAAGTGGCTTGATTGCATATTGCAAGTAATTGCATGAATTTGTTGCCCACTGATTGCATGTTGGCCAAATAGTTTTGGCCAACTGTTGAGCTCAACTTTTCCAGCTGACCTTCGCCACCGACAACACCCTGTATTGCCCTCTATATGATTGTTGCTATTCCCTAAAGTTATTTCATGCATTGAATAATTAAAATATTCTCAAAATCTACTCGAATGCTCGGCACAAAACTCAGATTATCAATGGCCTGGGGAATCTGGCGGGGGTGGAGGGAATGACAAGCGGGTGAGGGCGAAAGAGAGAGGCAGGTCAAAAGTTTGCACATTTGAAATGTTACAAAGATTTGTTTAGTTTTTGGCAGAAATGTTGCCAAATATTTGCCATAGAATTCACATGCTGCCAACACATCCTGCAACAAACACCGGCAAATGGGCGGGCGCCACGCCTTTATGTAGATCTATGCAAAACAAAATTGGATTTGCTTTTAATTGTTTTTAATTAAGTATAATTTATTGTGCAAACAACAGTAAGCAGCTCACAATGCGCACAATTTTCAGCTAGTTCTTGTCGTCGTTGTTGTTGTTGCTGCTGTCGTTGTTTTTGTTGTTGTCGTTGCAGTTGTTGCACATGTTTTTGCTTACAACTTGAGGACTTAAAGATGCAAAGACTTTGAAACTGAAAACAACCTGCATTTGCATTTTGATGAAATCAACATGTTATTATTTGATTTGTTTATATTAATCACGAATCTAATGTGATATACTAAATGTGATATACTCGACTAAAAGATACTCTTTAGGACTTGTGAATATTTGAATTGCATGTCAAGGATATATTCCGAGTATCATAGCTTACAAAGCTTCATTTCATATCAAGAAATCTGAATATGAACAATTGTAAATTTTAAGCTTTACTTAATTTGAGCTGTAAATATTCTAAACTATAATCAAAATGGATTTAATACAGTTAATAACAATCGAACTCAAATGTTCGAATGTATAAAAGACCGTACTTAAATTTATAAGCTTATCAAGAATAGTTTGTATGACTTAAAGACATAATTATGTGGGTGTGTTTGCATGTGTATATTTATGCAGACATTATCAAAGATAATGACATTACTTCCGCTGCGAATATGAACTTAGGTTGATTCTTATGGAAAGTGCAAAGTATGACAACATTTTCTCAAACTCATGTCAAAGCCAACACACAAGTTAACAAGAAAATTAAATAATTGTAATGCCTGACAGCATGAACTTTAAAATAAATTTGGGAATACTTGATTGCGTACGACACTTGATATTAATTATAAAAAAGTTTATATATTAGAAGGGCTATATATTTTATATTAACTTGATTCTTGAACAGCCGATGATGAATGCATATTTAAATGTAATGTGTTTATGTGACAAGGACTTTGTTGAGAGCTAAGTAGTTAATTGTCATTTTAAATAATACTGTAATCACGATTTTTGCTGAAATTATAAACATAGTTAATCAACGGAACAGTTAATTAGTGGACTCCTTAAGAACCGACGGCTGTTCTACACGATGAGCCCCTTTATTTGCCATGGATCAGTTGAAGTTTCAGTGCAGTCGGAATTTTCGTTTTCAAGCGTGTGAGTTTGAGAGTTGTGGTGGAATGTTTGAGAGGCTCATTGCAGTTGCATTTATCCCTGGGACAGTTGTACAGTACTCAACTATTTGGCCCCACAAGTGTGGAATGTTTCCGCCACATTGGGCGTGATCCTACCCACAGTTTGCCTGAGCACGCTGTTGGCGGAGACTTTGTCGAATCTGGCAGACGTATTAGATTTCTACCTGGATATCCTGAATATATGTGATACATTGAATCCTTGTTTCTGGCGTTTATAAAAAGCATCAGTGTTGCCAGCAGCAAAAAATATCTGTTTTCATTTAAAAAAATCTGAAATTTCAGCAAAAAAGACTAATATTTGTATTTATTTACATTAATTTAGGTATATATCTGTTAAAATTTATGATCTATGATATCATCGATTTCCACATATGTTAATTGGTATCACTTTAACCATACGATGCCGATGTACCAAGTAGTTAAACATTTTTTGCACCTTAAAAGGGGGATTAATTTACACAAATAAAACGATACTATGTTATGTGAATACCCTTAAAATATAATTCCAATGAATTCTTATCTATATTGTTACTTATGATCAACCTTTGCATGAGAGTGCTGACTCCCAAGCCTAAGGAATATTCTCACGATTCTAGGATCTTGGACATATTCCTATTAATAATCACAGAAGATTGAACCAAAAATAATAACTAGAGTGTGTAGTAGAAGAAAAATGTCAATGCCAATCGATAACAACATTAAAATGGAGCCTATCGATTGTAAGAATACGAGTAAAATGCTCTCTTATTGGTTTCATCGATCCGCCAATAAAACACAGCATAACCCACTTCATTGTGGTTAAAAAATTGTTGTGCGCTGCTTTCGTCGTTCATTTAGCTGTTGTATGGTACTTAACCGAACTTTTTAAATTATGCTTTAAGCTTGTGCTGTTATTTAAGTCAGTGGCTAATTAAGCCATGTTAATAGCGATAGTCATAATACATGAGCCAATACAAAAAATCAGCGCGGCGGCTGTTAATGCCCAATTGTTGCCATGCCTACAGACGTCCTTTATCCTGTCGTCTGAACATTACACGCACGTATACGTAATAGTTGTTTTATCCGCACAACATTGCGGTTTACTGCACGTGCAGCCAATGTATTAAAGTGCGACATGGTCAAAAGGACCTAGCCAATTTAATAACACTTTGTTCACATTCAACTGATGCTGCAAGTTTAAGTATCTGACATATGATTGTAGCTTTATTTTTGCAGTTTATTCACATATTTCTAATTGATGAAGGAATATCAGTCAATAATAAATAATAATAAATTGCAGCAAATTATTAATCCAAAAATTTGCAAGCGCTTTAAAGTATGCTAGTTTTTTTGCTATCCATATAAAGTTATATTCATGAGATCTTAGATAACTTTAAGCAAACATATTTAACCAAAATCAACTTCCGTTTTCTTGATTTGACCTAAGCTTGTTATTAGTTAAATAAACCGTAAGTAAATATCTAGTGATTTTGAATTGGCCAAGTTTGGCCAGTGGGTAAACTCTTGAGGGATTCGCGACAGGCAGCGAACTGCAATTCCCTTTTTACAGCTTTTTCTTCTTTTGTTCTGTCAGCAAAAATCTTATCAATCTAAAAATAACAACTTGAGGTATCCATTTTTAGCAAAGAATATATCTTATACTTAATAATACCCTTAATATAAACAATACAGGAATATTTTTGTGGCTTGTTATTTTTATTACATGATACTAGTATTTAAATTATTTTATTTGAAATATTCTGCATACCTATTTTGCTTTGAACTATCTTTAATCGCTCAATTAAAGCAGCATCAAATATTACGTATACGTTTGCTTGTATCCTTAAATTGACCATACGAATACATGTATATATATACATTTGTTTGTTTGGCCAAGTGGCCAAACTAAAAATAATATGAATAAACGTTAAGATATATATATATATATTTGGAGAGAGAAAGAGGGGGAGAGTGAGATTTGATCGGAAATAGCCTGGAAATGGTATCCTGTTCAGTTTAAAAGTCAAAGTATATTAAAGCACAAAGCTCATATGTGAAAATACACACACAAACAGCAGCTAGATTTTTCTGGCCTAGCTGAGTAAGAAGTTCACACACATGAGAAATTGTTATAAAGAGCTAACCGGATATTTTCGGAATTTTTAATTAATTCTCCGGCACATGCACAAGCAGAGCTTACTGTACAGTATGCACCAGAGAGCTGCATTGGGTATGTTCGAGTATGATCGAACATGTGTGCAGAAAATTCAACCAAATCAACTCAACCACTCGGGCGCAGCGTGTTCGATCAGGTTCCGCGCCTCTCTGTTTACCATCTAGTATCGAGCGTGATTGTTTGTTTACGAACTACTCAACCGGATTGAGGTTCGTTTGTGACGAAACCCAAAGCCACGTTTTGGTTTGGGTATGCTTCGAACTTGGGTAGGTATGGGTATGGGTGTGAAAGCATGTGTCGGTTTTGGGTATCTAAATGGGTATGGGTATGGGTATGCGAATGAGTGTCGGCGTTTGGGTATGCAATCAGGTATGGGTATGGGTATGAGCATGGGTATCGGTTTTGGGTATCTAAATGGGTATGGGTATGGGTATGAGCTTGAGTGCCTGTGCTTAACAAGAGTGTGACAGAGCGCAATAGCGAGCACGCGGCGTTTACTTTTACACTAAAATGTGTATGTGAAAGAAATAGTATGTATTGTACAGGTCTAAGAAAAGATAAAATTTTACTTTTGCTTGAATAAGTATAACTTTTAGGATTAGGTAAATAAAATTTACAACTATAGTTTCGTCAATAATTTTAAATAAACCTTAAAATTAACTTCTAGAAATAAGTTAATAATAATTAGTTTCCGTCGTTTAATTTACTTAAAAAATGCAGTCAGTAAAATACTTTAAGCATAAGTTCATTTTAAAAAAGCAAAAATAATATTTATTAATAATAACACGTTTTTTTTTATTATTTTCAAAATAAAGCAATTCATATATTTTCAATTATTATTTCTTTGTCATAAATTTATTTTGCCATTCAATAATAATTTTAATACCAACTAACTAACAAGAGTACAAAAAAAAAACATACGCGTATGTATTCGCTTGCAAGCCTGCATAACCAAACGCAGGCAACCATGCGCACGGCCATACTCATACCCATACCCATACCCATTTAGATACCCAAAACCAATACCCATGCTCACACCCATACCCATACCTGATTGCATACCCAAAAGCCGACACTCATTCGCATACCCATACCCATACCCATTTAGATACCCAAAACCGCTACCCTTGCTCATACCCATACCCATACCTGATCGTTTGAACAAAATGAGTAAGCATCAAATCAAGTCAGCCTGCCGGTTCGGTCAATGCTCGTGGTTGAACAAAAACAAACAAACACAAACGGTCATGAACACAAACTGGCAATGTGTTCGAACTGAGCGAACGAACCGAACGCTCAGTTCGAACGGTCCGCTCCTGTCGCTTAACCAAAGCAAAAAAATCATAACGGGTTCGAGTCAATGTTTGAGTATGATCGAACATTTCATACCCGTTGCAGTTCTCTGGTATGCACATACAAACATGCATGCTCTCACACATCCTGAGAGGTCCGGCGACTATTCCTTGTCCTTTTGTTGTGCTGCCCCCTGCCCCTGCAAGTTGCAGTTCAGTTCCTGTGTCCATTTTGTTTGCTGTTGTTGTTGGCTGTTGTTGTTATTCTTACTGTAGCTGCTGTCAAAGAGAGCGAACGAGGAGCGAAAACTGCAACAATTTTCGGCAATTGCTATGAAACGAGAACGATGAAGATGGGGATGGGAATGAGAATGGGGATGGGGATGAACTGAAATGGGATGGTATGGAAGCCAGCTTGTAGCTAGTGCATGTCCTGGACATAGCCATGACTGCCCTTTGTTGTTGCTTATTCATTGTGCAAAGTTTGTATAAATTTTTGATTTCTTTACACAAAATTCTGTGCATGTCTCACTCCGACTGTCTGATCTGCTGCTGCTTTTCTTCTCGAGTTGCTGCTGCTCGTTGTTGCTGCTGTAGCACAACACAAATGCCATTGATTGAGTCACATCGCCTGGGCATATAAATCTCACTGCTGGGGCGTGTCACGCTCACTGTCTGTCTGTCTGTCTGTTTGTCTGTCTGTCTGTCTGTCTGTCTGTCAGTCTGCCTCGGCTGGCTGACTGCCTATGAGGAGTACCTTAAAGTTTTCGCCGTGCTGCGTCTGTGGCGTTTGGCGTAACTTGCCCGATGATTTCGTTATTGTTCGATTGACAATAAAGAATCAACTGAAAGTTCGAAAAGCACAAAATGCCATTGAATTTGCACATTCCGTATGTACAGATTCACTAAGGGATAGGAACGGGGACAGAGAAACTCTGACTGAGACAGCACAATAGTTGTAAGCATATAAAAATAAGTCGCTAGAGGTTTGAGCTACATACAAAAGCTACCAAATTTGAATGCAAAAATGCAATAACCGAGTGCAGCTTAAATAAAATGCATTTCAATGATTGCATTTTGGATTAAAAGAGCAGCAGCAACAACAACAACAACAAAAACAGTAATCGCAACATTGTTAAATTGTGAAATATATATATTTATATTAAAATATTCCAAATGTTTTTCTTTCCTTTCTTTTGCACAACTATCAGACCATTTATAGCTTTGCTCTGTGCTGGCCTTTCGGTTTAATGAAGTGCAAACAAAAAACGTTTTCAATTAGGCCAAAACAATGATGCAGACGACTCCAACGGAGCTGAGCCGGAGCAGAGAAAAGCAGAGAATTGAATGCGTAAACATAAAGTCGGAATGCTTGCAACATGCTGAACATGTGAGTGCTCTGAGTGGCATGCAAATTCAACTTGCAACACGGCAATGGCAACAAGACAATGACAATGACAATGACAATGACAATGACAATGACAACGACAACGACAACGACAACTACAACGAGAGATATAACATGAAGGGCACTCAAAGCCTGAAAATAGTGGCTGTCGGCTTTATATTTGGTTCTCAAGCAACCTGCTTCTTTCTCTATATGTCTTATCTGCCAAATAGTGCTTTGCTTTGCTTTTAACTGCTCTGTTCTGTTACTGCCTGCTCTGTAGCTACTCTACCAATTTTTCCATCTGCCGGCAAAAGCTGAGTTATAGTTATTGCTGGAAATTTAAGCTGATTCCACTTTTCTCACGTCCATTAGAAAAAGGAACAACACATGAGCAAAGCTCCAACATAACATACAATAATATTACAGAATTGACTTTTGGTATTCAAATTATTACCAAATTTTCAACACTTTAGAAATTGAGAAAAGACGCATAAAAATGTTTGTCTAAAGAGTTTTTAATAATGTAAAGATCTCAGCTGTATCTGCTTTTTTTTAGTATATTTTTTTGTTTATTGAAATATGTAATTTAATCACACAAAAATCGGTTGCTATAAATATTTGATATATTGCGTGCAAGCAATATTCATTTAAAACTTATAATAGTATATGTCTTTTCATTCGATTCAAAAATATATTAAATAATTTTATACAATTAAATAAAAATTGAATAATGAATTAATTCCATAATTTTGAAATTTTAATGCAACTTTTGTTGGTTCCTGGGACATTGTTTTTTCTGTGCTTTTGGGTTGTAACAATTTTTTAGAAAATGAGTGTATTATATACAATGCATTATTTTAACAATATTAAATGTTGAGAGTTTTGAATCAGTTAATTAATTATGTAAAGCAGTCCTAAAATTAAAAATTTTGTTCCAAATGGATATTAATTTATAGCAGTCGACTTAAAAGAGTTTAAAAATATGTTTGAAAAAACGAAATCGTTGACACAAAAAAACGTTATTTCAATGGTTTTCCAACAAAAAAATTTTTTTTTAAAAATTCTGTTAGTGAGTGATAATTTTACACAAAGCTGACTACGCCTTTGATTTTGCTGGCAAGTAACAGCTTCAAATGGAAGCATGCATACCCACTCAATACAGCGTATCTAAAGGGTATCTTTTGTAGAGTATTTGCTTAAACATAAATAGCTATAAGTCGAAACTTGCATTGCTCATTCAAGTGTTGGATCTGTTTTCGAATGAGATACAAGTTTTCACGTGCTTTTTTATGCCATATCACAAATGCCGCCACTTAACAAAGTTTTGGCTTGAGGACTTTCAGTTGAGGTGAAATTTTCTTTGTTATTTATTCATGTCTCACGTGGTTGACTTATGTTTGAGTGTATGTGTGTGTGTGAGGCATATTGTCGATGCAACAACAACAACGACAACAACAAGACGAAGTAACACAATATATGTTGATTGCCATTTTCCGAGGCCCTGCTAAACATTCAATAAATAAAACAGCTAAATTACATAAATATAAACGAATGTATTTACAAATGGAAGTATGTATGTATGTATGTATGTTGAGTGTATGTAAAATGTGTTGACTTTTTTATGGCAGCGACGTGCGCATTTAAAAGTGTTTTTGATTTGTTGTTGTTGGCGTTGCCACTGTCGGCATATTAAATTTATATGCCAACATTTCACGCACTTCTAATTTATGTGGCAAAAAGTTTATGTCGCAAGTAATTTTTACAGCCAAACAACTTTATTTTTTTTGCATTACTTACGCTTCTTATTGACGTGTTTTTTTATGCTGGCCATCAAAAATCAAATGGCATTTTGCACTTGTCGCTAAGCATCTTACATTATGACGTCACCACAGCATTCGTTGCGTTTGCTTTCTTTTTGCAGCTAAAAGTATAGGTATATATCACAGTGACTGCAATCAAAGTTCGTCCAGCAAAAAGCAACTTAAGAAAGTCATATCAAGTTGAATATTGGCAGCAACAAAAGTAATTGCTCTGTGACTTTTTAAATTTAATGCGGCTTACATTTTGTGGAGTCAGTAAAGACTACAAGATTCTCTGTCCAAATATCTAAAGTATCGTAAGGTGCACAGTAAAATAAATTTAATTCATTTTATTTTGTTTTCCTAGTATTACAATATAATGCTTATGAATTATGGTTTTAGTCACTAACATTTATATAATTATTTAATACTTCACATTTTGTCTTAGCCAATTACATTGAATTTGGTATAAGGATTACAAATTAAACAACATTAAAATAGCTGTTAAGCTTATTATTATTATAAACTTAATAATATTGTTTTTTTTTTTTTTTAATTTTAAATGCTTTCTTAAAGGTATGATTTTACTTTATTTAAAAATTGGGACAGGAAATGCTGTTCGAAAAAGATAAAGGTCAGCCATAAAGTGTTCCAGGCTAAATAAGGTTTAAACATAACTAATGTTGCTGTTTACTAATTTTTGCTTGACAACAACATTAAATTAAATTAAATTAAACTAAGCATACTACACTGATGTGTGTGATATACATATATTTACATACTTATTTACATGCTCGTACATAGTACATGTACAAAATGCCCAGGAGGGCAGAGCTTTTGCTTTATTTTTCACTTTTTTTGCTGTTAAACTATTTTTTTTCGACTAGGACCAGTCACTGCCCCGCAGGGTTGCTTTATAGTTGTAGCAGCAGTCGCAGCAGCCATAGGGATGTTGCCATAATGCTTACCTGAGCGCAAATAAAACATATATAAAAAAAGTGAAAAAATGTACATGAAATCGCTTAAGTGCTTTCGCTATAACTTTAGGTAGGGCTAGACCCCATAACTGCTAAAAACTTTTAACAATACTTTTACAAAAAGGCAGGAAAAATGCTAGTTGTTGTTGTTGCTCTATTTGTAGTATAAATAAAAAGTTGTGCACATGTGAAGAGCAATAAATATGGCAAATTAAACAAATTAAATCGTAGACATGTGAAGAGGTTTTTGTAATTTCAACACGTATTCAAACTACAACCAAACAGCTTCAACAGCTCCCTCTCAATGTTCAGTTTCAGTTGAAAAGGCGATTCAAACTTCCGCATGAAACGTGGCCATTCATGCTGGCCAGAAGCTGTCCCCGGGCTGCTTGAGCATCAGACGACACTGAATCAAACTTGAAGTAAGCATCAAATGCGTTTACATTGACAATCTGCTTCCGCGTACAAGTTTTTGCTCTCCGTCATCCATCTATTCTATTATATGCTCTATTTCCTCAGCTCTTCTCCCTTCGACTATCTATACAGTTGACAGCTGCTGAATCTTCTGATGTCTTCTTTACTTTTTTTTCTTCCTTTTTTTTTTTACTACCTTTTCGTCTGCTTTTCATTCGCCTTTTACCTTTGCATTGTCTGCTGCATACAACTAACATACATAGCTGCGGGCGCCATGTGTTTTCCCATTTTCTTGCTTTCCGCTTTGCCTGCTACATTTGGTGCAACGTCTTGGACGATTGCTGCTTCTTGCTGCTGCTTTCCCGCATGTCATGTCCAAGTGCATTGACCGACAACCTACTGACACAAACGGCATGGACATTAGAATTGGCACACCAAAAACGGTTACAAATTGAATAAAATAATTATGATACCCTACATTACACATGGGTGAATGTGGATATTGCTCAAAATATGTTTGATGCTGACCAAGGCGTTCCTATCTTAACATCTTATGATATTTGGCTGAATTTCAACATAACTTCACATTCTTGTAAGTGCATTTATAAATATATCCAGTACTCATGAATTTGGGGAATAGTAGGTATTAAAATTTATAGCACAGATAATAGTACATAATCGAGTTAAAGATAATTGAATTTAATAATAATAATCGCTTTACATTTTACATTAAAATCTCATTAAGTTATTTAACCTAGTTAGATTCAAGTAGACAATGTAGACATTAACTAGGCATTCAGAAAGTGTGCCTTACTATTATATGACCATTAAAGTGGGTCAATTTGTATGGAGTAAAAAAAAATGAACAAAGCGGGTTTAAAAATCGTTATTTACGATGAATTCTAAGAAGAATTCCCCAAGAAACCATGGGTCTAAAATCAACATCGAGCTTCCACTTTCTACAAAGAAGTTATACATATTTCATATATTGGTGATTGTCTGTTAGGTAGAACTTTCCTCTAAAACAAAAAAAATTTAAAACCCGAATAGAGGGCAAAATGAGCTTTTTTATTCAAACTTCGAAAAAACTTGACAAAAATGTTTATGTTTAAAATTCAATTTAAAAAAAGCTAGCTAAGACCGCCAACTAATTTTTATCTCTAAATTCATTAAAATTCAGCCTCTATCTGGGGTTTTTTATTTTTTTATTCTTTTTTTATAGGCAAATTCCACCTTACAGACAATTACCTATATAAAAAACACAAATAGCTTCTTCGCAAAAAGTGGAAGCTCGATATTGATTTTACCCCCATGGTTTCATTCCCGTTTTGTCGCGAAAAAATTGACGCACTCTAATAACCAGATATTGTTATAAAAGTTACAATGTATATTTTTGTATTCCTTAAATAAATTAAAAATACAGGACTAGTAGCTCAGCCCAGTTGAAACAAAGTTTATTCGTGTTGAATAGAAAGTACTCTCAATCAATGTATTACCTTCTTCAAATAAAAGTTATTTTTTTATACATATATTGTCAATAGCTAGATGTCACAGTCCGTAAACAGTTTAACGATGATTCAAATGTTAGCAAAAGTGTTATAGGCTATTTCCACGACCACTCACATTTGCCACATTTGATTACATTTGAATGTGGCTCATATTTGGCTTTCCACGACCAAATGTGAAACTTTTAAGACCCCAAAAGAAAATCAGCTGTTCGGTTTCTGTGCACAAATTATAAAAAGCTGACAATATAATAATAATTGATAATTGCGTTTTTTCACGAGTTTATCGATAAACATAGCGTGTTCGATAAAAAAATACTGAAATTCGCCGGGGCGAATGGCAAAACTTCTTCACATTCTATGAATGAGCCAAAATGATCATTCGGATTTTGTACTGAAATGAAGTCCACATTCGGGCCAAATGATGAATATGGCGTCGAATGAGCCAAATGTGCTGTCGTGGAAATGGGCTATTAAATTTTGAATTATATTGTAAACTATCTTAAAGAATCTTTAAATTTATTAGGATTGGGATAGGGAAGGGAATGCTACCTAAAATCGATACCGCAACAGACCATTTACTCTATAGTAATATTTAATAGCACGAATTTCGAGAATATGAATATTTTTCAGATGCAAAATCTGTGTGGGCAGGATGAATACCAGGGTAAATTAATTTCAATGCAATAAAACAATTGAAATTCGACAAAATGCAAACGTGCGAAAAGTGAAAAGTGAAAAGCGTTGGCCACAATGCAAATGCACACACACAAACACACTTACACACTCAGACTCCCACACAGAGAGACACTGAAATGAAATTTAATTAGTGTCAAAATGTGAAATTATTTTCCACTAATGACACTGTTAGCCAGAGAGTGGCGGTTGAGGAAGTGGTTTTCATTTGGTACTCCAAACCAATCTGTCCACCCACTTTTCAATTTGAACTAGTTGTGCATGTTTGATTCTATCGATCCTATCAATTTCATTCAATACATTAGACAATTCATTTGTTTATCAGCATTATTCACATTCACAAACTTTTTTGGCAGTCAACGAGCATTTGACCCAACTCAAATTAAGCCTGCTTGTTGCTTGGACTCAGCTCGCTTATCATCGATTTTATTGGCATAATCAGCGTAGAAATTTGCGTTACTAACTTTTGGCAGCCTGCCACGCCCACCGCCTTACGTCCGACAACCGGCCAACGCACGCCTCCTTTACCCGTTCAAAAGCGATAAACATTTATCTTCATTACACAATTTGCGGCAGTCCGCCTTCCCTTGGCCTGTTTCTGCCTCTCTTCTTGCCGGCCAACTCTCTTCAACTGACTTCAACTGAGCTGCATTTTTGTTGTTATTTCGAGGTCCGTTGCCATCGTCATCGTTGTTACTGCTTTGCAGCTTAATGAAAAACTTTGTGCAGCGTTCACAGCCCTTTTTTTAATTTTTATTAAGCAGAAAATTGGCTGGCTTCCCCTTCATATTCAGCCCGCAGAAAAAAAGCCAGAAAATGTTAATGCAAAGAAGCAAAATCACAAAAACAAAATAAGTGGACCTGGGGGTAACTTAGCTTGACAGACTTTCAGGGCGCTACGAAAGAATTCAGAATTTTTATTTAAATTCAGTTAGCAAGATAATATAAATAAGCTTGACAGACTTTCAGGGCGCTACGAAAGAATTCAGAATTTTTATTTAAATTCAGTTAGCAAGATAATATAAATACTTTTACTACTTAAATAATATAATTTCTGCTTAATAAAATGCATATTTATATATATAAGAAGAAAAACAATCTTTAAATTTATTTTATTTCGTAGGGGATTTGCTTAAGGTCTTTACCCAACTCAATTCAATATTTTTTCTCGTTATTATTTTGCTTTTATTTTTATTTGGTTTTTCTTTATAAACTTTTCTCTTGTTTCGTTCATGCATTATTTTGTATTCATCTTAAAACAATTTTTTTAAGCTGATTTGCGAGATATCCTCAAAAGGGATCTCCAAAAACAAATTAGCAAATAATTTCTGTGTTATTAGCCAGCGCACGGTTCAAATATTTTCAATCAATGACCACTTCGGTGGGGGCGGATCCAGGACAAGCCAATAATGCCCCTGGCCTGCCCCCTGCTGCACGAGTTGGTAGTTTGCACTCGATTGTTTTATTTGCACATCCATCAAGTCAGATTTATTGTTGTTGTCGTAGTATACGCATTTAAATTAATTTTTTGCCACTTTATTATTATTTGAAAAATGAATAAATGAATTTTTACTCTATCTCTCTCTTTCTGTGTTTCTCTCTTTTTCTGGTATGTCTGAGCGTGGCACAGAGTTAATTAAATATTAATTTTGCGCGCAACAAAAATATTTAACTAAATTTACACGCACTGAGTATGAAGATTGCTAATTTATATAGTTTTTACATTTGGAGGGCATTATGATGGAAAGTTGGATAACAGGGCGTATGATTATCCCGTTTTTAATTGACTCAACGTTATTTGTTACTGCATTGGTTGAGTCATTGATATTGGCAGTCACAAAGATTATTAGCAAACTGTAAGTTATTTCGAATTAAGCATACGCACTGTTGGTCGGCCCTAAAAATTATGCTATGGAAAACACTGCATGGGGCATGCCCCAGCTATAGCATATTAATGTAGCTGTCACAATGTTGCCTTTTGTGTTTTGTCGCAGCGAATTTGGCGATGCTTGCTTATTTAGTTAATTATCTCAGATTACTTATCGTACTCTTGATTATTTTCTATCATTGGTTGTTGTTCTTGTGTCGGTTGATTGTTGCTGGTTTCTCCTGTAAAGTCAGCAACTTTAGCCGACTGTTGACTAGGTTGACTGGTAGGGGCCATCATGTTTACTTATTTGAACGCAGCATGCGGCACTGTCGCACAGCAGGCGAAAGTCAACTTGGATTTTCTTAGCCAATTCCCTTGGCAAATAGCGAAAAGCTGACTGCCTGTCTGTCTGTCTGTCTGTCTGCTCAACTGTCTTATAGTCGCGCTGTCTCAGTGTCTGGCTGTCTTTGTGGTTGATTCATTTGTAACGTCGCCATATCAACAATTAAATTAAACGTGTTTGCCTTACACAAGCTGGCTTAAGCGCTCAATCAATGTTATACGAGAGCAATACGAGCGCCATTCTGTGCACGTGCGACATTTTAAATTACTAATTACTGGCATTTCAGGTAGCTTTCTACATCTACATGAGCATCTGCTGTATTTCGGCCAAATAATTAGCAGCAGTCCAGCATCTTCATTAAGGTCTAAAAGCGTGAAAAATAGCTGCAGAGCCCAAAAATATTGGCTTGGTAACTTACGTAAAAAAAGTATATTTTACGAACCAAATTAAAGCAGTGTTTGTTTTAAAATTTTCAGAATTTTCAAATCAATTTGTCGGCTATTAAAGTTGGCCAACCAATTCATAGTTATCAGGCAATGCCACAGACAATGCCAATGGCAATCGGAGGCCGCTGATTTCGATTGCAGGCAGCCAGAGGCTGTTGCACGTATTGCGGTCAAAATTAACAAGCGTCCATCAGCTAATGCCAGTCAATTCCCATTCCCTGTGCATTCCTACACAACGTCAAACGCAAATAAATACGCAGTTGCAGTTGCAGCTGCTGCTGTTGCTGCTGTTGCTGCTACTGAAACCGAAGTTGCGCTAGGGAGGCGACTCCTCGACATTTTGGCTTGCCCCGTTGCAAATGAGCGGCAATGAACGCCGAAAGCAGAAAATGCAAGTTAATTACGTTTTTCAATTAAGCGCCAGTCGGTTTGACCGCCAGTCGGTTTGGTCGGACATAGTCAGCTTCGGCCTCGGCTTTTGCTTTTGCTTCTGCCTCTCCGTTACCTGTGCCTTGTTGCCGACTGCAACAAAGCCAATGGGAGTTGCAATGCGTGCAAACCTCATCCTAAAACTAAGCCTGCAAATTTGGCATTGAAATTGATTTTATGGCGGTGTTTCCACAGCTTTTCTAGTTACCTAGCCAACACTTTCCGAGTGCCTTTCTAAGGCAATTGAACGTTGTTTAAATTTCCACAAATACGCGCAAATATTTACACATTAAATTGGACTAGCCTTTGTTCTAATGTTAATATTATTGGAATTCAAAACATGGTTTCAAACCAATCGACTTATAGAGAAATTCAGGGATTATTAGGTAGGATTAAGTATTTTTTAGACTTACAGTGTTCGATTTTCTTAGTTATGTTTGATTGATGAAGTGTATTTGCCATTCAATGTAACACATTTGATACTGTTTTTTTTTTTGTTACATTATTGTCAACATTTTATTGCTTGGTCTGTGGCTTTGATACGACTATTGAGGTACGAATATCTGTATATTCATGAATTTGTTGTGTTGTGTTGTGGCGACCACCGAATATAATTCATCATTCATGTGTCCAAACTGACACGTTTGCGGCCACAAACAGAAATAAAATTCACTTTGTGTGCGGTCGGCGATTATTGGTTTTTACACGTATTTATTTTTCAACTGGGTATATTAACGCCTCCACTAAAAATTTCGGCAAGGCCTGCCACGACCCGTTGCGATATCAAAAATTTATATTCTTTGTTCGCACACACAATGCATATTTTGTGGGCTGGGTCATAGCTCAGCGAAATTAATCACAGAAATACGACGTCAACGGTACGGGACGGGAGGACGAATGGCTGGTGTAAAGACTTTGCCCCAACTGCCACAAGGATAACATAGCTGCCACCTATCGTCTATCGACTGCTGAAGGACTTGAATCTTGTGGTAAAATGGCTAATAATTTGCCAGTTTTATGGATGCCTGGGCGGCATTAAAATTTAATATATTCTTAATTTTTAAATAGGCAGCGCTGTTAGCGCCAACTAAAAGCAGTCTTCGAGTCGACAAGGATGCCACTCAAAGCCGTATAAATCCAAGATTGTGGCCTCCAACTTGTCGCATGTGTGTGTGCGAGTGTGTGTGGTTGCTATCTTGGCTTCATCCATGACTGCCACTGGCCTTTTCTCAATGCTCCGTTTGATTGTGTATGTGTGTGTGTGTGTGTGCATGTGTGTGTGTGCATATGTGTGTGTGACTGTAATTGAAGCAAAATGAAAATCTTTTATTCATGAGGCTATAAAATTGCCCAATTTTCAGGCCATTAGCAAAATTTACGCCTTTTTCTCTGCACGCAGCGCATAGTGGCCATTAAATACAGTCGCCTGCATAAGTATGCATGCCATGTGGCGGGTGTTTAGATTTTCCAATCGCGTCTGCATTTTATTTTTAAATACTCTCATGCCAGTGACCGCCATTCAAGTTTTGTATGCCATAAATCTTGCCGATACGCGGCGTATGCTTGATTTCTGTTGTTCTGTTCCTCCATCTCCATTGTTATCCCTGTCAAGCAACCCGACAGCTGCAATGCCATTGCATAATCCTATTAGCCGCGCTCTGTTTGTATCGAAAGCAGCTTAGATATGTCAACGTTGTAATTAAAAGCAGTTGAAAACATCAGTCGCCTGTCGACTGCCGACTGTCGCAGCAAACCTCCAAAATGTTGCCAAGTCACGCGTAGCCTGTCGGCTTTGGTAGGACTCAGTGCTAGAGACTCTCAATTATAATGTTAATTATGTGGTCAAGCCCGTATTGTAGCGCGTAATTAAAGTGCGTCAACGAACCCAAATTGCTTGACAATGCTTCACAAATTGTTGGCTTTGATTGACAGCATAAGATATATCGACCTTATGGTTCACTGACCATAATCTTTACGGCTGAGTGCAAACTAAAGCTTTGTTACTCCTACACTGTGTACAGGTACACTTTAATTTTTTTTGACATAATTTACTTAAAGGATTTATTGAGAAAATAATTAAAAATTAGACGGATTATTATCTTTAAAAATCTGTTTTCATAACGAATTAAAAAAATTCAAAGAATTATTTATTTTAAAATTAAAATTAATTTATATTTGTTTTTAATAACAGTATTTCCTTATGAAAATTTGTATAATTAATTGTATATTATTTTTAATGTGAGTCGCTTTTTATCTTACATTTTATTTTTAAAAATAAATGTTTGATTGATTTTTTTTAAATTACATATACTTCGATCATAATGTTAATAATGCAAAAAAAAAATTTGGCCCTAAATAAGGAATATCTAAGATATTCTTTTCATGTCTAAGATAAAGTATTAAAGTGATGTTAGCGACTAATACGATTTTGCAGCAATTGATTAAATTTGAAAACAAATGACGATGCCAAGTTTCTGATTTATGCTCACTATTTAGAAGCCACACACACACATGTACAGTGTACACACGCATAACATAATACTTGTTGGCATTTTGCCGTAATATTCAGCTGAATTCAAATTCAAGTTGATTGTCTGGTCCTGTGCTCGTTGGTACTAAAATGTGGCCCACTTGTTGTTGGGCTTAATCACATATTTTAGATTTAATTTAATGTAATGTTAATATCTTGTAATGTTGCTAAAGTAAGAATTTTCGGGCTTAAATACATTAAATCTATAAATTACTAAAGACATACACAATATGCTCAGAATATTGTCGAAATAAATAGAAGAGAAATTAATGCTCAAATTATTGTCAGTTGCCATGGAAAGTACAGACCAGCACTAGAAATCAAATAACAATGGCCGACAGCGAGAGGACAGAGGATGGGCAGAGGATGGGCAGTGGATTTGGCAGTGGAGATTGGTAGCCTCCAATCACACCTCCCAGCTGTTCGGTTGGTGTGTGGTCGTGTTCTACATGCAAACAAATGGTCAAAAAAATGTTTACCCACACACAGCCACACACATTGCACACACACACACGCACACACTGGTTGGTCGTACTACACTCAAAGCGGAAGTATATAGGGGCATTTAAATATGCAAAGGAAGTGTGCACTTAATTTGTGCCATCCTTGTTGTTTGCCTTTGTTGTTGTTGCTGCTGCTGCTGCTGTTGTTACTGCTAGTTGTCCTCGTCGTCGCCTGTTTTCTGATGTTTTTTTTTTTTGTTGGCCACACAAACAAAAACAAAAGCGCCGATCTGACTCTAACCAGAGTGCGCAATATTCCAGCTCAAACACAAATCCCAACTAATGTGGGCCGAAAACTTTTGCATGCCCATAGACCGAGAGCGCCATCTGACTCTGTTGACTGTTGAGTGGCGGTGGCGATGGACAAAAGGACGCTAGAAGGACTGCTGCTTTTGGTGGTCAAAATGTTGGCCATGGCCCGCTGAAGTCGCTGTTTCCATTGCCTGCCCGGCTGGCCATTTGCCATGCCAAAAGTTATCAGTGGGCCGCACTCCGTTCGCAGCCATCTGACAGTTTTAATTGCCTTGAATGTTTGCAAATTTCTTATGGGAAATTGTTGTAGCGTGCGGTTGGCTAAAGGAGCCAACCAACCAGCCAACCAGCCAGCCAGCCATCGAGTTTGAATGCCAGACTGACAGACAGATAGTCGCCACACGGAGCAGATCTTAAGCTTTTAGAAGAGAAAAGTTGTTTGCTTTATTTTTCGAAATTATATTGCAAAACTTTTCAGATACATGTTGCAGATAAAGTGACTAACATGTAAGATACCAGAAACAGCTGCAAAAGGGTTGTCAAATCAATGCAATGAATTTTATGATTAAGGCGAATATAATAATGGATTGAGTTTCTCAACGAGTCAAGAACATCATATCAAACTGTTAGCCTAACAAATAATAAGGTATATGTAGTATATGTATTCAAGAAAAAGCATTAAATGCAGCTGATGTTTTATTACGCTGCCACACACGTGACAGAAGGACCACAGGAGAGTTGCTACCACAGCATTATCAGGTACACAGCAGGCAACCAGAAGTGCATCACAGATGCAAATACAGGAGCAGAAACAGGAGCGAGAAACGGAACAGGAACAGGCAATTGTAATTGCAATTGCAATGAAACAGCGAGAACCGAGAACCTTGTGAACAAAAGGACCTGTCGTTTTCGCCTGTCTGTCTGTCTGTCAACCTGCCGGCCGCCCACCTGTCCGCTTGGAAGGCAGCCTGCTTATCTCCCCGTCTATCAAGCAAGTGTCAATCGCACGCAACAGGGCACTGAGGCCGCGGGGCCACAAATGTGACGTGTCAAAGGCTGTTTTGCTGTAAATTTCGTCAAATTCCTGTGTTACACAAGGATATTAGCTTACACAAAAGCAAGAACAGAAACCTACTGCATAGGTGTATGCATTAATTAAGTGAAAGCATACTTTAAGGCATTACTCATGCGCCGCGTGTGCCGTCTGATGAGAATTAAGAGCGATATGCTTAACGAAAAATGAAACACATGAAACAACAACAAGAACAAGCAGACCAACAAGAGTTGGTGAGACGAGACGGCGAGCAACAAGAAGATAAATGTCTGATCATTATTACACTGCCATAAATAATGCAGACAAACGGACACAGGCACCGAGACCGAATTCCAACAGAGACAGGACGCACCTTTGCGAAGTTTCAAAGTGTAAGCACCAACAAGGTGCAACTGCGAAATACCCTGTGTTCGTATGTAGAGAGAGCTACATCACAAGTTGAACTTCATCAGATAATCTGCAAATAGAAGCTACCCTCTTTTGGAGAGTGCTGGGTAGCTGCTGATGTTGCGGCCCTTCGAATAACTGCTATTAAAGCGAGCAAAACAAAACAATTATTGAGCATTTAATTGCTCGACAAAATGTAATTAAGCAAAGGTAGCACGTTCCACAGCACTCGCAGAGTCAAGTCCTGCTCTGCGCGATAAACCGCAGACTATATAGGTTGAAACTTTGTGCATTTGTCAAAGCGGACATGATATCTACATATACATATTGTAGATATACATATACACATAAGATAGGGCGTGTGCGATTTAAAGCATTGCCAAAACGTGTCCATTAAATGCAGTTAGGTGCTCTTGACCGACCATTCAGAGCGTTGACAAGAGGCCTATTAAAGGCAGACGGATTCAAAAATGCGTTGACATGGCAAAAAAAAAACTCTCAACATACTCGCAACGTGAATTTGTGACAGTTTTTGGCACTGACCTGACACCGTAAAACGCTGTGTGTGGCAACAACGAATACCGAAGACCGTAAGCTGAAAGCTGAAACTTTGACTGCAAGTTTCAATTTATTAACCAAATAAAATGCAGATAACTGCTGCGGGACTCCCCCAAGACATCTCGCCATAAGCGGCAGGCGCTGTCGAAAGTTTTGATAGATGCACCAAGTTTTGCCTGCAGACGACCAAAAACTTTGCCCCTGCTAAGCGAGGATGCCAGAAAACTGAAAGTGAAAAGGTGTGCGATCAGGTAAATTTCCCATGCAACTCTTGATTGACATGTACTCAGGGGCAACACCCATTGACTACAATGTGCTTTACTATTTGCCACATTGTTCAGCCATAGTTTCTCTTCAATTTCTATCAATTTTTTGCCATACACCGCGCCGTTTCACTAGGTTAGTCAACGATACCAACAAAATTGCGGAATTTTATTTGTTACGCGCCTATGACTCTGAATGCAATTTTAGCCAGACAGGCCTGAATACTTGTATCTAGTCGTAGCCGCTTGTGTGCGCTGTTCGAATTGATCTGCAGCTTTTCAAAGCCAGTAGTCCAGTTTATGTATTTGTTTTTCAGCTCTACTCAGCAGCTGAATGCCTGGCAAAGGCGTCAATATATTGAACAAGCCGACCAACCAGTCAACAGCTGCAGGCGGCAATAGTGAGATGTGCTTTCAGTATTTACCAAATGGTCAATTGGGGTGAACTGCGCCCAACACCCTTTTAATCGACTAGTTTAATTGAAATTCTTCCGCGTTTTTTACTCTAACAGTATTTTGAAATTTATTAAAGCATTGCATTAATATTGCTTGCCAGAGTTTAAGTAAAACATATTAATATCAGGGACCGTAACTAAGTGTTATTTTAGCAAATTTTAACTAAATAAATCAATAGGATAGAATTATGTTTAGATAACATGCAATGCAGCAAAATTTCTTATTTTTGTCGTAATTAGCGACAAAACTAAAAAACATTTATTTTTGATAAGAAATGATAAAAACCATTTCTAAGTAAAAAATAATAATTAAATAACAACTTTTATTTATGAGTTGAAAAATAAATAAAAAAAAAGTTAAGTTGAATATTCTTATTCTAGGCTTCAGCAAAAAGCACCAAGTCCGATTGGCACAAATAGAATAAGAATATTTTTAAATTGTTCCAAAAGACATTCATCTGAACTTTTCTTTTGATTTTTACTTAAAAGTTATTGAATAACTCTTATTTGTGACATTTAATATAAAAATCAAAGATAACACTTTTATTAAATTTTTATTGAAAAAATCAAGAATAAGTGTTATTTTTCCACTTTTGAATAAAAATTGTTATTTAATTATTATTTTTTACTTTTTTAATAAAATTCAAAAATATGTGTTATATCTTAACTTTTAAATAAAAGTTTGAAAATAATTGTTAAGTTGCAACTTTTGTTTTTAAAACTTATAACAGTTACGGTCCCTGATTAAAATAAATCAAAAAGTATATGTAAATAATTATTTTAGAATTTATCAAGAATTTCATAATTTTCATTGAAATGTGCTGTTGTGTTTTCAAGTCAAACGTTTGTTTATAGAAATCATAGAAATA
This sequence comes from Drosophila innubila, assembly GCF_004354385.1. Classification (NCBI taxonomy): domain Eukaryota; kingdom Metazoa; phylum Arthropoda; class Insecta; order Diptera; family Drosophilidae; genus Drosophila; species Drosophila innubila. The sequence goes on from NW_022995380.1 coordinate 5,931,280, forward strand.
CAAACTAAATAGACCTCTTGTATATAATGAATACAGAGACCAAGTCGAAGAGTTCTATTTATGTTAATTGGTACGAGTATTAGGAATTAAAATGTCTGAGCTCTGTTAAATTTCTTTCATTACTAATCTTGACACAATCGATATAACCCTTCTTTTACTCTAACAATTTACCTTTCTGAATATTTATATCTTTTAGTACTATTAGCCTATTATTACAGTCCATTTAAAGCAGTCCGTTATACAATTATGTCTGTTTTGTTTACGGATTACCTTTGGCAAATTTATTGAGAGTACAAGTATTTTTCATTTTTAATCTTTAATTTCTACTGAAATGCGTAAGTAACTTATCCATTTTGTAACAGAATAATGTTTACTTAAGCTGCAGCTCGTGAAGGGAGTTTGTTTGGTGCTTAAAGCGATTTTCGGCACTTCCACGGCAACTGCTTTGATAGACAGCTGTCTATGTGTGCACATATGTGTATAGATTTGGTATCTATGTGTGTGTGTGCGAGTGTATATAAGTTGCATAGGAATGAGCAATGAGTTGTAAAAACTTTTTCGATTAAAGTTCATAATTACTGTTGCAATGTTGCTGCAACCCTGATGAAGTAAAGAGAGAGTGAGAGAGAGGGAGAGATAGTGTGTGTGAGAGAGAAAGACTTTCAGTCTGTCTACCTAACTGCTTTCACATGCTGATTGACAAAGTAGTTTTAATTGAAAATCTTTAGCTTTCAAATGCATCGCTGACAGACATTTACTCGTACTGCGAACGGAGAAGTTGACGGTTCAACTGCCACATATTGACCAAAAAGTGGGGTCCTAAATAAAGCGATTTACATTTGCCCCACAAGTAAAGCTGGAAACAGACTTTCAGTCGCCGCGCCAACCTCAAAGACTTGCACTCTGAGTGAGAGAGAGAGAGAGAGAGAGATGCGTTTTACCTCCTCTCACATTTATATCAATTGATGTGTACTTTTATTTTCTCAACTTTTTATTTAGTGACGTTTCAGACGAAACGTCTTGTGCTCCACATACTGGCATATATATATATATTTTTGTATAATTTTCCTGAATGACTTAAATATTTCAAATGTGTGTAACTGAGTAAGACAGTTGCTTTGGTTGACTGCCGGGCTCACTGGATTGTCAATCATGCATCACTAGCTCAATTCAACACAGTAACGCAGTTCGTTCCGTGATGTCATCCACATTGAGACTGGAATGTATAAAAATCGAAAAAAGGTCCACAAACATACATACATGTTCTTATTTACTTATCGTTTCGTGTTCATCTCTGTGCACTTCATAACTTTATTGCGCCACGTATTTGCTGCAGAAAAAACGCTTAACGCTTAAATCACCTTTTATTGATGATGAAAGGAAGTACTCGAACAATTCTAGATATACTAGTATTGAAATACAATAACACGTTATCAGCTTTTTTTTAACAGTCACACACAGAGAAATAGCCATTCGTATCTCTATGATAATGCATTTACTTGAAAATGTATTCATTAAATAAGAAATTGTAAAATTTACAATATATGTTCCCTGGGTATTTAATAGCAGAGCACTCTCGTCTACAAACGTTTCACTTGTTTGTTGATTCTCTTTAATATTTAATAAAAAATATTGTTGATATTGTTGCTTGCAGCTATTTTATCAAATGAAATTTTTTTTCATAACATTAAAAAAAGTCAATTAAGTAGAATGACGGTTTGCTTGGCCATGGCCTGTAGCTCGACAACATCCAAAGAGAGGAATATACGCTTTATATTTACCGAAGGACCTGGAAGAACTTCAACTGTGTTTCGAAGTAACTTTAAGCTCACAGCACGTATAGTTTGTATATTTGATCCTTATAATTATATGAATAAAGGAGTGTTATAAATTTCATTAAGCATTTTTAGTCAACGGGAAAAGCTCTTGTGTAACAAGAAGTGGGAATCGATTACCTTTTTTTTTCTCAAACACATGATACTTCTGCTGGTATTGTGTATATAATGTATTTAGACCAGACAATGGGATGACACACACACACTTAGATAATTTTAATCAGAATCTTGTCAACATATTAAGATAATCCGCTTTTAATCCTTTTGTCGACCCAAGGTCGCCATGATGATAACACTGCTTGATGGGTGCGACGGTGTCAGAAGGACAATAAAAACCCAAACGCCTAAAATCCCAAGCGACAACTCACCTTTCCTTTATCCCTTTCGGCTGCTTTTGTATGACGGCTGTTAAAACCCTTTTTATAATTATGATGACAGTAAACAAGTCAGCCAGAGAGTTGGCAGTCCAGCACCGTATCGTCGGAATTTCTCACCCAACTTGCAGAAGTTGGGCTGTTGTCTTTGGCAGGCAGTCAACAGGGAGTTTGATGGGCTGGGCTTTGGAGTCTGGAGTCTGGGGTCTGTGGGATTGGAGCTTTTATTAGCTACTTTGCCATGGCATTGTTACACCTTTCATAATGAATTTTCTGGGGGAAAGGCCTCCCACAACAATGCCAAGACCGAGGATATTTCAATTTAGCTGCTCAAACAGTTGCCACATTGACGTTTTGTCTCTTGCCTCTTGTCTGTCGTCTGTTGGCTGTTGGCTGTTGTCAGTTGTCAGTTGTTAGTGGGTTGTTTTCTGGCGTGCGACGCCTGTTGCCTCCGCCAGAATGTCAGCCGTAAATATTTATGCCGCACAATACTTTGTACACAGGCAAAGGTGACGATGTTAGCTTTTTAACAGCTGCGGAATTTGTAGCCTGTCTTTTTCTGACTAAAGCAATCTCAACTAATCTGCGGTTGCCATAAAATGTGAGTAAGCTTTGGGAAGGAATTGCGGCTGGCCATGTTCATCAAAATATTTGAACAATGAACGAATGAATGCATAAATGACAGACAGACAGACAGTCAGCCAGTGGGTGTCACTTCATCAATCATACAAATGCTTATCGCTCTGAAGTGTGTATGTTGTTTATAAATAAGCAAAGATACTCGTACTTCGTTTGCCTTCGGCTTGTTAATTGTTCTTCTCGATTCATTTTTCACAAGGCATAAAACTTTAAACACCCGAGCGTCCTTCAATGGCGCCAATGGGTCTCGGCTCTCGCTTCTGGGTTGCCCTCGCTTTAAAGAGATCATCAATCTTGTTTAATGGTTGTCCGCACGATTGAATTATTACATGTGTCAGCTGCGCGTGAGTTATTGATATTACGTAACAAATGAAGAAAGAACCGAAATAAAAATCAAGCAACATCAAATAAAGTACACACATAACAAAAATACACACACGTAGACGTATATATATTAGTTCAGTCATGATGCCCCATCCCCTGTCACTTACAAACCTAACAGCGCAGTTTGCGCCACTCTTACTTTATCATAGTTTTATGCGCGAAATGTACTTGCAACCAGTTGCATGCCTCTCAGTTGTCGCGCCTCTTTTTGTAGGCATCAATTTAAGTGGGACAGACATCGATTTAGGTAGCAGCTACTGGCAAAAAAGCTCTCAAATTGACACGGGAGGACAAATAAAATCGATAGACGGAAAAAAAAGTTGTCTTTGTTCATAAAAAAATTTGGGTGGTCGAACGTTTGTTTGTTTGTTTGATTTTTGTTTATTTGGTGCTCGTCTATGGACAAAATTTCCAACGTGATTTGCATATTTTGTCATACTTGTAGCTCGTCAAATTGTAGACAAAAACTGGAATAAGACACTGAATAAGAGGGGGAAATATTTCCAAAAACCTTTAGGATAAATCATGCTTTGAAACATCGAATGCTCTTGTTTTTATGTAAGCAAATTTAAAACAAAATCTTTGATATTAAGTATTAACTAAAGATAAACCATGAATCCTTACCCATCTTGCTTAAAATTAATTTAAAAATATTCACATTTATTTGCACAGTATAAGCTTAAATGAGAAAATAGAGTTAAAGTTTTCTCTTTTTTTTTTATCTGATAAAGCAAACTATGAGTAATAGGAATCCGAGCAAAATATGAGATCTTGAAAAAAAGTGCTAGTCACGTGCGACGCTTCAGAAAGCTTAAAATGGCTTTGGAGAAAAATCTTAAACTGTCATTTTATGTTTTATATCATTTCCATAGTCAGGGCTGACTATCTTTAGCATATAGTCGTGTGCACATACAGAATAGATAAGGAAGGATACGAGTATGTATGTATATGTGTCATGTGTATACATAAACACGAACTTAAAGCCATGTGCGGTCACTTTATTATGCAATTTTGGCTTAATACGCATACGCCATGTTGCCACAGTCATCAGTCTGCAATGTCTGTAGTCTGTAGTCTGTAGTGTGCAATGGCACGTAGAAAGCTATAGCATATTTATATTGTGGTTAACATGTAATGTTTATTTATGCCGCATGAAAATGCAGCCATGTATGCGCAGCTTTCTGCTTTCTGCATTTGCATAATGCAAATGAACATTTGGACAAAGTCGAGTGCCTGTAAACGGGGCGAAAATTGTTGTGTTGTGGTCACTTTGCGTTCAATTGCATAAACTTTAATTGAGCAGATGAGTTAATCATTTGGTTGCTGCATCTTACGGCTGTCCGCCGATCCGCACAGACAACGTTATTCTTTCTGTTGTTTACAGTCAGTCAGTCAGTCAGTCAGTCAGTCAGTTCCATTGTCGACTCTGACTGTGATTATGACTCTGACTCTGACTCGGACTGACTGACCAAAGATAAAAGACAAAAGCAGGATACTGACAATTCTGAGAGCACTGACGTTCCCTTTAGGTAGACTGAAAGGACGGAGGACAAGCATTTAAGTCATGTCACAAAAAATTGTATTTCACTTAAAAAAAAATGAAATAGAGAAGAGAAGAGAAGCTCTTCCTTGTTTCTGCCTCTTGTTCGGCGTGTCAGGTTTTATTCTGGCTTTAAGCTCAAAATAACATTGAATGAAATAGCTCGTTTTTGTTGTTGTTTTTCAATTTGTGTGTGTGTTTGTGCAGTCGTTTTTGTTTTGTTTTGTAGTCAACATTTCTACACATTTTATCGCCCATTCGCTCATTCGCTTTCCTTCTCGTTTCTGAGGCGCGCTAAACGCTTTGGGGCGTGGCGCCGGTGTAAAACAGCATGAAAACTCAGTCACAGCCAGCGCAAAAACATTTTGACACTAATTTCATTTTGTACACAGAAGAAAAGCACAAGCTGTAGTTTTTCCTCTCTTTCCCTCTCTCAGTATTCTGCTGGCGTCAAAGGATTTTCCGCCAGAACAAAAAGGTTGAAATAGAATTGTAGACAGCACAAAGTGGGGGTAAAATGGAAAACACATTGCCATAGATTTTCTATCCCCAAGCGCATTTCTCTTTTGATGTTTACGTTTCTGTTCGTCTGGATCCGGGGGATTGAGTAGGAGGCTGGGCGGCAGCTGTTCCATGATTTAGTAAATAAAAATTTATGCCGCATACTAATTAAAATGCCATACGCAAAATAACTTTTAATTTGCCTAAAATAAAAGCCGCATGCATTTAATAATTAACATAATTTTCGGGGCACTCAACACTTTTACACCTTTAGGGAGCGCCGGAGGGCATTTAACGCTTCGTTTGGGGGCTCGCAAAGATTAACTGCCGTGAAAACATTTTGCATTTTTCAGCACAAGTAAACAAAATAATGTTTCCATTTTGTATAACGTGAGAAGCCAAGCCGACAAAACATTTCGAAGTTTGCACACCCTTTCCAAGAATCACAAATTATATGCTAAAGTCTCTTTCAAGTCTTTTAATCTGCCATGGAACTGTGGAATGACACTGGGGCGTATAAAGCAAATAGGCTTATACGTTTTTCCGGTTAAGAATCACAGTTGTGGCTCTGAAAATTGCAAGTGACATTAAGAGGTCCGCGGGGAAAACGCGCTAGGAAAATGCCAAAGCCAAATGCGCTTCATGAAGCAAAACACAGCAAAAAAGAGCCAAAAGCATCGAAGGCACCCGCTTTGAGAACTTGTTTCATTTTCAATTTGTTGGCCAGTGCAAAAAAGAGCAAAAATGCTGTAAATGAGCTTGGCTAAAAAAGAGGAAAACAATAAAGCTAAACTTATTTCCATGCTGATTTTCAATTCTCGATTCTCATGCCGGATTGTTGGTTAAGCAAATGCATAGCACGCACAATTTGCTGGAGAAAACATAAATAGTAGTAAGAGCAAGCATATGCCAAATCGGTTAGTGATTGAGCGGACTGTGGGCATGATTGAGAAGAGCAGAGAGAGGCGAGAGGGAGATAGAGAGAGCTATCCACACAATAAACAGCACATGAATATGTAACCGAGAAAATGAAGTCATGTGCGGCACCTGTTCACTGCAATTCATGTTCATTTGTATTGTTGATGGTATTGATGTTGTTGTTGTTGTTATTATTTTTGCTGTTACTGTTGCTGTTGTTGCTGCTTTTGTCAGAGACAGCAACAGGAACGGACAACACCGACGTTTGCTGGCCAACGAATCGACGGAGTTGGCGGCGTGTCTATCGTCACAACATGGATTTTGTCTCCTCCTCTATCGGAGCATGTATGTATCAGAGAACTGCAACGGGTAAGAGATGTTCGATCAGACTCGAACATTGACTCGTACTCGTTGTGATTTTTTCACTTTGTTCAAGCGATCGGAGCGGATCGTTCGAACTGAGCGTTTGATTCGAACGGGCTGCGTATACATACGTACATAAATATGCATATACATACATACATGCAATTACTCATGCCCATAATAAAATAATAGTATTGTAATTTTTGTAAAGACTGGAAAAACTATCAAACTTTAAATTATTTAAAATAAATTATACTTTTATAATATTAATTAATTTAATTTTTTCATTTTACTTTTAATTTAAAATTTAAATTTTTAGCACACAGTTTTCATCATTTTATTTTATATTTTACAAACTATTCTAAATTGACTTTAAATAAATAAAAAAATATTTAAGACTAAATAAATAATTAATAATAAATAAATAAATTATAAATAATAGTTTTAATAAAATGTGTGTACATAATTGCGTTATATAAATATGCATTTGCATAAATATAATATAATTACATAAATATAAATGTACGTACATGTATGCGCACATTTATTTAGAAGAAGAAGCCGGAAAAAAAATACAAAATCAACAGTGTCGTTTTCGATCATACTCGAACAATCACAATCAAATCAAATCAGTCAGCAAGTTCGATCATGACTCGTGACTCGATCGAAACGAACGCTCACAAACGCTCAAAAATCATTTCGATCATTGGTACTCGAACGTGATTGGATCGAAACGAACGCTCACAAACAATCACAATCAAATCAGATCGTATGACTCGAACGCCACTCGACCCGAATTGTTCGAAAGCAAAAAAATCATACCCGCGACTCGATCGTAAACAAAGAGACCCGTGACTCGATCGAGCCCGTTGCGACCGAGTCTCTGAGTTGATTTGATCGAACTTGTCGCTCTGGTGCTCAATCATACTCGAACATACCCGTTGCAGTTCTCTGGTATGTATGTATAACTTACTTTCTGACTCGCTCTCTCTCTCTCTCTCTCTCTCTCTCTGCGTGTGTGTGTGTGTAAACATGATTGGAAATTCGATCACAGCTGCACACGTAGAGCACATAAATCAGTCCAGGCTCATGCCCCATGCCGAGTTGAGTCGGTTTCAAGCCTTCGAGGTACTCAGGCAGGAGACAATCATCCACACATGAGGTATTCGATTCAGCTCAGTTGAGTTCGGCCTGCTGGCTATTGTTGCAGGCATACCCCATTCCAAATATGTTTGTATACACACACTCACATGCATACATTAGTGACATGCTACCGATTAATTGAACACTTGACCATCTCCATGTGAAGCAACAATTGATTGTTGCATTTATGTTCAAAAAGCACAAAATTAATTTATTCATGAGACGAGTAAAGCCAACAAATTGCCAAGATAACACTTTGCATGCCATAAAAGTGAATCCACAATTTATGCTCACATTTAAGGTTCAGAAACCACAAATTTCATTTGTGTTAACTTATTGGATTTTCAAGATACTCGTACTCGTATTTATTTATGATAAAGTTAACTATAAACTCGAAAACAATTAGTAATATAAACAATAGCATTAAATTATGATGTAGCACAAAGCAATTGACAACTGAAGTTATTTATCAAGTGGAATATATCTTTTCAGTTGAAACATAAACTTAGAGTGTTTTAATATGTCAATAAACAAAGCCAAATTGTCGTTATTGTTGCTTACATCAGGGAAATTATATAACATACAATAAATTCGCGAAGCACAAAAAAACGTATATTTTTAAATTCGAATATTTTATACTCTTTCCAGTAAATACGATTGCTATTAAAATAACATTTTATTCGCAGTAGATTTTTCATTGCTCGTGAAATGCGAATTTATATGTTTATTTGTTACAAAATGCTTCGAAATTTAAGCATACCCAGCACAAATGTGTAAGGAATTGTTTTAAAAAAGTTGCATGTTTTTTGGGCCTGACACTTCATTTTTATAGTGGTATAAACTGTGCAGATGCGAATTGTTTGTAAAATAAAGAACGTCAACTTTGGTTGATTATTTTGATGAGAATAGTACAGAACAGTGAACACGCCATACACACAGGCATACATAAATAAATACTCACGCACATACACACACACATACACTGAATGAGCCTTCTTACAGTCGGCACATGTCAATGAATGGGACTGAGATTTTTATAGAGCGCGAGTCGGGGGAACGGGCTATACAAAATTGGCATATTTGCCATAGAAGCGACGAGCAATTCATTCATTTGCCGCAGACAAACAATCACAGTTGAAATAGGCACACATACACACAGATAAACACGCACACATAGATACTTACACATATGAATGCGCGTATTAACAAATGGATTTTACGGAGGGACATAGGGAGATTCTGCTCGGCAAAATGGAAAAACCGACTGATGGAGGGGACGGGGGTGTGGTAAAATGGGCGGCTTGGCGTTGCCAGTGGCGACGCCAATGCCACAAACAGCGACATATTTTCAAATCAGTGCAAAATGGTAACTTCCGCTCGTTAAGCAAGTGAAAAATTAACTCTCGACTGTAATTTGCTTATGCATGGCACGACAAGGGATTCGGCAATAGGAATGAAATGGGGACGGATGAGGGGGCGTTTTGCCGTTGATGAGGCGGAGCAACTGACAATGATGCGGCTTATATGGCGGCATCGTTCCGCGGCGACAACAACAATAATACTGGCGCCATAGTGCGCGTCTGGGCAGTAAATAAAAATAATTGCCTTCTGCTTCACTTCGTTGTCATTTTGAGCTGCTTGGTTGTGCGTGTGTGCGTGTGTGTGTGTGTGTGTGCCATAAAAGCGTCTATATTATGAGCAAGCGGCTTAAAACTCCGGCATGCCTTACAGTTCATTCGACTAGTTGTACGAATAGTAGTTGTAACTCAGAGTTCCCTCTCTCTCCTCGAAACTGTAACAAATGATTACGTTTGTGTTCCTCTGGCTTAATAGTCGTATGCTTTTCCCTCCTGTGTATGAAATGGACAACACAATGCGTCAAAAGAGCTTCCCGATTTTTACTGTTAAATGAAACACGTGCCAAGGAAGCAATTTCAGTGCAATCAATGGCGCAAACTGTGCCTGCGGCTCTCACTTTCATCCCTGGTCAATTTTGCACATTTAAAAAGTGGGACGAGGCTCTCGGCTAAACTCTGAACGTGTGTGTTGGCCTACATAAGAGTATGCGTGTGTGTGTGTGTGTGACGCGACCACACTTTCAATTTGGCCCGGCAGTTTCCGGCTTTAGCTGCACTTTTTTTGTCTCCACAGCCAGAAATTGCTGGCTGGACTAACAATTCAGAGTCGACGGAATATATCGCCGGAACTTGATGCAATTGTTGTTGTTTCTCTTGCTGTTATTTCTAAAGCTGTTGTTGTTTTTGATTCGGGAAAAGGGTGAGCCTTCTGGAACTTTGATTTCAAGCTTCGTAACAAGAACCTTCAGCTGTGGAAACGAAAAGCTTTTGATCACATTCTTTCTCATCCTTTTACTTAATCACCATACCTATTAAAGTTATTAAAAATATTTCAGTAATCTCATCTATTCAGTGTTATTTTTATTTGCAAATACTATAAATAGGAATTCGCGTTATTTTCTGCATATTTTGCTTCTATCAGAAATCTGTAAAAAAGCAAAAGCACTGAAAATGACCCTTGGACACACATATAGTTGCAACTCTTAGTGAAACTTTCCCTTAGAAATGGTAATATTAATTTCCTAGCAAGAAATTTGTTATTTCCGCAACTTCCGCTTCAATAGATTGGGCGGAGGGTAAAGGGGAAAGTGTTTAAGAATTTTAATGTTATAATAAATTGGTGGACTCTGTCCTCCACTTGTACTTGCAAGGTCTTGATATTTTTGTAATAAATTTGCTGCAGCAACTTTTGTTAGCCGGATGACCTTTGGGGCCGCGCTGAAAAGTAGGCAACGAATAGTTTTCCAACAAAATTTAATTTCATGCGAATAAAGTTGCACGGAATTTACTCTATATATTTTAAAATTCACAAAATCTATAAGCCTCAAATCGCATTCGTATTTAAGTCGAAAATTATTTTGAAATACGCTTTAAAGCAGCTCAAGAGAAACATAATTGCCAGTCGTAAGGCCTGCTACACTGCTTAGCATAAGTGTGAATTCATTTGGTTAATTAGAGCAGGATTTCGAGATTACCATGTGCCAGCCGGGGTTGTCTTCTGCAATGCTCTTGTGTGTGGTTTGCATGTGAGTGTGTGTATGACAGACACAACGGACAGACACGAAGGAGTTGGCCAAGCATTGCATCACTTGACCAGTTCTAGCTCTGCCCACGTCTGCGGTTTCAACTACGATTTTGGTTGAATTGCTCAACTCACACACAGATACACGCAAACACGTATATGTGTGCACAAGTGTGTGCAGTTACAGGTTAAACGCTTGCCTGTTTGCCCGAGTGTCTATTAATGAGGTGTTGCTTTGTTGTTGCCATGGGATACCATGTCAAAATCGTTACACATGCTCAGTTCCCAGCCAAAGTTAGCTAATTTGACAATAAAAGCATGAAAGTAAATATTTTCAAAATGAAAAAAAAATACACAAAAACAAACAATATAAAAATTGAACGTTTTTGTTGTACGGACGGGCATAGGGCTAACTTTATGGCCACAAACACAAATTACAACTACTACAACAATGACAGCACCAACAAAAAATAACAACAAAAAGTTTGTCATGCAAACAGTTTGGAGAGTTGGACTCCATCTCCACCTGGAGAACGATGCAAAAGGTGCTGGGAACGAGCGCTGATTTACATGTTGCCTGAACTGGACTCTCACGGCCACTAAATTAGAAGTTACTCGGATGCTGATTTTGAGCCTGTGAGCTAGTGAACGGTGGGGGCTTTCATTTTATCTCAATTAAAACTTGTCCTTCAGCATGTCAGCACTGTGGCTAGTACAGTTAGAGGTGGCATGCGCCCAGTGCGCTGTTTGCCACTTGAAAGTTTATGCCTTATGAGCCGCAAATGGCCACAGGACACGAACATGGATACGGACAAGCTACACTCTGCCACTGCCACTGGACTCATAATAAAGACACACGGGCAAGGTGGCCTAACTAAGTCTGTGTGCAGTGTGAATGAAAACAAAAAAGGTAGAAGAAAAAAAGAATCTGCTGAGTCAACAGTAGCTGAAACTGCCGGCTGGTCTTGCCATCGCGACTGCTATTCCTAATGCCGTTGAAGCTTGGCCCAGGGGTGCTGTGTCGGTTGTGTCGGTAACGGTAACGGCCACGGCGTTGCCTCATCATTAGCATCAGCAACAGCAGTGTGCTGTGCCCCTTGCCCGTTTTCCCAGCAGGATGCGGCAATTTCTACACCTACGCGTTTGTCTGCGGCCAGACAGTCGCTGTGGCCAGGTCCGGTTTGGTCCGAACAGACCGCAGCATCAGCTAGCATCGTGGCCATGACTAGCGCTAACAATAAAACCAAATGTGTGGCTGCCCAGAGATGCAGACGCTGCTACAAACCTGGAAGCTGGCCACATTTCCATGCTGCACATTGCACCACGACTCACCGTCGTTGGGTAGCCCATAAAAGTATGCAACAAAAAGCGCCGAAACTGCATTTATTTTGTTTGGCATTTCTTCTCGCGCTCTCACTACTTATGCAGTTTTTTCTGTTTGTTTTTTATTCTAACTCATTTTGCATGCAAATAATACGGTTATGAATTATTTATGCATGCAGACTGAGCGAGTGCGGTTTGCCTGCATTTACCAAACATTTTTTATGTACAATTGGTTTGTGTACAAAGAAAAAATTTGTCAATGTGAATGATGTGCAAACAATGATTTGGTTTTTCTTTTTTTTTTTTTTTATAAATAGTTTTGCTACAACGATAGCTAAATAAATATTGTCGATGTTAAATAAATCGCATTATATTGATTGTTGTATTTGAAATGCAGTCACAATTCTGCATCATTTTGCAAGTAATTTTGTATTTAAATTTAATTTATTCCGACAAAATGTTGACATAAAAGCTCTGTTAAGCTTTATTTTTCACCTTTTACTCGAATCGAACTAACTGTTTGAAAAAATTCACTATATTAATGAAATTAATTAATGTTTGACACAGTTGTTACATAAAATGTCTGTATATACAAATTCCTATTTAAACATGAACAATCAAAAGATTTTATTAACATTGTGGTCAAAGTCAACACAAAACTATTGTGGTTTTCACTTTTCATATAGCAAATGGATTATTGACTTTAACTATTGCCAATCTAACAATCATTATTATGTAAAATGTATTCTTCAACAATTTTAACAGATAATTTGTCAACACAATTTCCAAAAAAAACTTAATACAAAATTAAATAATATATCGAATTCATGAAAATGTTGCAACAAAAACCGGTACTATATTTAAGTTGAAAACACAGTTGCAATCGTGAGCTTCATTTTCAGCAAAGTCATTTGCATTATTTATGACTTTGTGAGCGCCACCAAATTACCGAAAACCACGGAGTCCCACCTATTTCCGTAACCCACGCATCGTGTGCGTTCTCTGATATATTTCATATTAATAGCCTGTTTAAAAATGTTGCTCGCTGTTCAGTGTGTCTGTCAGCTTTCTAGGCCCCAGTTGGTTGTATAACAACGGTGGCAAGTAAACAATATCAGGTAGACACCCCAACAAGCCAAACAACCCAAACAACCAAACAACCAGACAACCATCTGCCACGCATTCAGTCAATGCGTCAGTCCGTGCGATACCTGTGTGTAGACGTGGCAAAAATGAGGCCCATGTCGTTCTGACGCACTGCGTGATGTATTACACTGGCATATGATTGTTCATTTCTGGAATTTACACATGTTTACATGCCTGATCTGGTTGCGCCCCTCTGTGCCATACCCCAAACCCATTACACCTCCTTCTTCATTTACAAGCGCACATGTAAAATTGTTGTTGTTTGTTATGATGACGAAGCATTACAAATTTTTGGTCGCATTAAGTTTTTCGCCCGCCAACGAAGCGCACCTTAAATCCATGTAATTTTGTTAAAATATTGTTAGGCTTTGCAACAACACGAATGCTTGTTGATATGCGGCTAAGCCGCTAAACGGCGACAACAATCGTTGCAGCTCCAAAACGCTCTCAGATTTATAATAATTTAGTCACGACCAGACATCTATCCACTTTAAAGTGTATTAGGGAATAAAATCAAGTTTAAATCAATTACGAATAAGATATTCGCATTTAGGTTAATGCTAAGCTGTCACTAAACTATATCCATTATATGAGGGACCGTAACAGCTATAATTTTTTAAATAAATATTATGAAAAAAAATATGCTGATTTTTAAAAAAAAGTTGAAAAATGAAATAACTAATATTTTCAATTTTTATTATAAATATTAATAATAATAATTAGTTTCCATTAATTTAAAAAAATTAAAAATAATTATTAGTTTCAATTTTTTTTCAATATTAATTACAACTATACAATGTCAATTATAATAAACCTTAAAGGAAAGATAAAACGAATGTATATTAAAGGATATTTAAGGTATTGATATTTACACTCAATTTTTATTCTTCAATTTTTATAATAAAAATTAAAATTAATAATTATTTTTTAAAATTAATGAACATTTGTATTTTTAAAATAAAAATTAATATTAATTATTATTTTTAATTTTTTATAATAAAAATTAAAAATTATTGTTATTATTCAATTTTTGTATAAAAATTTTTTGGTATTAAATTATTTTAAATCCTTAACTATTATTTGCAGTGTCTGCATTATATTCCTAAATTAAATATTATAAATCCGGAACTACAATTTAGCAAATAATTCGATGTCTTCAAATTATTTCCAACCAAGATCTTGACTAATGCAATGTTTTTTAATATTTCCTTTCGATAGTATATAAACAATTCTTTCTTTAAATTTCCAGGCTATTTAAAAGGGTTGCTACAAAATATGTGATTTTTACGGCCAACACGTGTTGTTTGTTGCTAATGGGTGTCCATTTAAATGACTAAAGCGACTTTTTAAAGCATAAGCAAAAGAAATTTTTGTATGTTTGTGATAAATTTGTGTTACGTGCAATGTATGTTCTCCGAAAGATTTTCCCACATTCAAAAGCACAACACTTGAAGATTGGCCAATTTACGAAAAGAGGGCGCACTGAAAAGACAACGCGTGTTTCATCAAATAAAGCCGCAACAAAAGGCAGGCAACAAATTTTCACATCATGCTTAAGTCGCTTAATCCTTTTAGTGTTAGAACGCGGTCCAAGTGCCAAGTGCCAACTAGAAACTGGCAAGACAACATGCGCAGCTCTCGAGGACTTCCAGGCCGAGGCCGAGGACGAGGCTGAGGCTGAGTTTGAGGTTGGGGCGATATACGAGTGAGCGCTCTGTCTGGCATTTCTTAAAAGGAAAACACAGCTTGAACATACTTACGACGTTGGCGTCGCCTTCGGCAAACTGTGGATTTGCGCTTTACACGCGTGTAATGTGCAAAAACTGCGTTTAATGCCGCACTAATCCCTCAACTACAATGCTGCCAATTTACGCAAGTGGCGCATTTGCTGCGATGGCAACCAACTTGACGGCTACGGCGACGGCGACAGCGACGGCGACAGAGGCGTTGGCGTCGACGCCTGAGGCTACGGCTTTTCAGCTTTTCCTTTGGTTTTGGTATAGTTTGGTATCGTTTTCGTTTTCCTGCCGCTCGGCTTTCCACTCGTAAGCGTAATGAATGGGTCGCGAGAGGGGGGGGGCAAAACTTTACAAGTGGTATAGCATCAATTTATTTAAGTGGATTTAAGCGGCGCTTACTTTTCGTTTTAGCAAATTTCCCAAGCACGCTTTCCATTCCTATTGAAAATAACGGCAATGCCTTAGATCCAGTAATAACAATAGTTTCCCAGAGAACTCGTTTAAATATTATTAATGGATATTATTGTTAAACGAAAATTTTGTGCGTCTTTAAAAATGTGAATTAACAAAATATGAATAAATGTTTATTTGTATTTATATTCATTTAAATAGTTTTTATGTAATATATGAAATATCTTAAATATATTTTCAAACACATTATCTATTATATTAAATTTTAAGCAGAGCTGTTAGTATTAGATTATCAGTCCGATTGTGATATCCACAAAGTAATTATCAATCGCCACAGGTCACTCTGATGATTGTCACCATTTGACAGTCTATTGGTCTCTGACTATATCACTATCACTATCTCTCTCTCTCTCTCTCTCTCTCATTCTCTATTTGCCTCTTCCTGCCATTTTGTTGAAATGAAGCGTTGATTGCAGTGAAACAATGCGTAAAAACGCCTCGTGCATTGTTTTTGTTTGACTGTGAATCCATTGTTCTAATATCTGCATACATACATATGTTGTACGTCTGTGTGTAACTAGTATGTGCATTTGTTGTGGTTATTGCGTTGCATATAAATTGAATTTGAATTTTCACAAACACTATTTGTGTTGTTTTGTGCTCTTCAATTTTCTTTCTATTTCCCTTTTTTCTGTACAGGCACCGCGTATATTTTAATTGACACTGAGCAAGCGATGCTTCCACTTGAATTGGTAAAATTTTGCTCACACATCACGCATACGCAGTGTGTCTGGTTTTTCAATTTTAGCTTTTTTTCTTCTTTTTATTTAGCTCTCCTTTTTTCTGTGCTGGCCAACGCTTGAAAGCAGGGACCGCAAATAATGATTATTTTTATTTTTTTAACTAAAAAAATCACACACTTCTAGTAAACCTAGAAAAAAATGGTTTACACCAAAATCTTTATTTTTACTTAATCTCTGCGTTTCCGTCATGATTTTTAAATTTATGATTTTTACGTTTTTCTTCAATGATAATTATTATTTTTGAGTAATTTTATAAAACTTAAACCGTAATCATTATTTTTGATCAAAAAAAAATAAAACTCAAAAATAATGATTATTTATGATTTTTACTTTTTTCTTCACTGATAATAATTATTTTTGAGTAATTTTATAAAACTTAAGCCGTAATCATTATTTTTGATCAAAAAAAAATAAAACTCAAAAATAATGATTATTTATGATTTTTATTTTTTTCGCTCAAAATAAAACTCAACAGAAACTTACGGCCTCTGGGTTAAATATTTTGCCAATATTATTTTTTATTATTATAAATGGAATATAAAGCTACCTCCTAGCATAATTTTTTTTTTCTAAAATTTTTTTTAAAAAAATTAAATAATTTATTTATTATATATTTCAAATGATTTTTATTCTTTTCGCTCAAAATAAAACTCAACATTTATTTGCTTTTCTTAAAATTTTT